>NW_019384425.1:901040-902604 GCF_000671375.1 Centruroides sculpturatus | reverse complement strand
TAACGTTATACACAAAACGGTATATCGAACAATAAAAATATACAAAAAATAATTTTGTTAACTAGTAGCGTGTTATCCTATGGGCAAAAAGTGCAATTGCTTGGGTGGGGCATCCCTAATTCAAATTCAAATGGGATTCGTGAAGCTATAACATGCCACCGTCATTAACTTATTTCAACTATTTTTACTTTGTTTTATGATTCGAGTTATGAAAAGTAATAAGATTTACATATTAAGATTTTTTGGACTGCAATTTGTAGACCTATAAATTCCATCTGTCTTTCCTTAATTTCCATAAACCTTAGTGAGAGAAGGCACCAATTAACTATATAAACGTTATTTCAATTAAAATCTTCCCCTGGAATGTGTCAGAGATATGACAGGCAGAACTGTAGAGGAGAAGGTGGTATTATGGAACCCCAATTATATTTTATTGAATTGTAAACAAGGTATCGTAACTACACCCACATTTTTTGTGCGAAAAGTACTGGTAACCNTTTGAATATAAAAGTTGTGTTATTTTGTATTAATGTATCATTAATTAAAGTTCTTACGAATAGAAGTCTTGTGTATTGTATAACAATACATAAGACTTCTATATTGTATAACGTTGTATAAAATTATTAATAAACAAATTTAAATTTGCAATAGTAATGTTATACACAAAACAGTATATCTAACAATAAAAATATACAAAAGATGATTTTGTTAAACAGTGGCGTGTTATCCTATGAACAAAAAATGCAATTGCCTGGGTGGGGCATCCCTAATTCAAATTCAAATGGGATTCGTGAAGCTATAACATGCCACTGTCATTATTTCAACTATTTTTACTTTGTTTTATGATTCGAGTTATGAAAAGTAACAAGATTTACATATTAAGATTTTTTGGACTGCAATTTAAATTCTATCTGTTTTTCCTTAATTTCCTTAAACCTTAGTGAAAGAAGGCCCCAATTAACTATATAAACGTTATTTCAATTAAAATCTTCCCCTGGAATGTGTCAGAGATATGACAGGCAGAACTGTATTGTTAAAGGAAAAGGGTGATGTATGTGTAGGGGCAAGCCACTAATTTGAGATGGAGAGGATATATGGACCGTTTATTTTGAAAGTGGTGTAAGTCCATTTTTTCTTCTTTCGAGATATTTAAACATTTGCATTTTAGTTGATTCAAAAATATAAACAAAGTGTACTAAGTTTGACAATGTTTCTATGACTTTAGAAATATGTAAGTTGATTGCATAAAGACTTCTATGTGAATTTATCCAAACTAATATATTCTTTCTGGGCCATAAATGGACTTACACCACTTTCATAATTACTAAACTGTAAAATTCATTAAATTTCTATTATGTAAAACTCAATGTCACTTGAAACACATTGCGTTTTATTCTGATTTTGTTCATATATAATAACAAGAAATAAAATAGTATTGTTTATTCTGAACATTAAAAATATTTACTTATTGTTAAACTATTTTATGATAAATTTATCATTATTATGAGCTTACCATTAGACACTGCTTTTCATTTAGATTCATTACATGGATTTTTTTCTAGTC
>NW_019384425.1:847102-900744 GCF_000671375.1 Centruroides sculpturatus | reverse complement strand
CTCGTGGTCGAAAAATTCGTTGCCTTCTCAAACAACGTCTTTCGGCTCTTTCTAACTCTTCGATAGCGATAAGAATTGCGTATCCGTCAGCCATTTTTACTTTCGTGTAGCGATCTCACATGCTCGACTCAACGTGAGTAGCAACTCGCATGGTGAGATGGGAAAGCACGTGAGTTAGAACTCGAGACTACCAATTTGACGTCAGTGTGTGAGATGGTACCACGTGACACCTTCAACACGTTGGGAGTTGTAACACGAAAAACTCGAGACTAAGGGCCCTGGGTGGGGCATCCCTAATTCAAATTCAAATGGGATTCGTGGAGCTATAACATGCCACTGTCATTAACTTATTTCAATTTTTTTTACTCTGCTTTTATGATTCGAGTTATGAAAAGTAATAAGATTTACATATTAATATTTTTGGACTGCAATTTGTAGAGTTATAAATTCGATCTGTATTTCCTTAATGTCCAGAATGGAATCCGATACGCAAACCTTAGTAGGAGAAGGCCCCAATTAACTATATAAGAACTTCCAATGCAAACCGGAAAATGCGTTATTGCAATTAAAATCTTCCTCTGGAAGGTGTTAGAGATAGACTGGCAAAACTGTATTGTTAAAGGAAAAGTGTGATGTACCAGGGGCAAGTCACTACTAATTTGAGGTGGAGAGGATATATTTTAAATTAAAAATATGATTAGAAATTGCAGTCCAACATTCTGACAATGTCACAATAAATAATTGCTTGTTTTTAAAGAAAACCATTTGGTAAATAATATATTATGATAGACTCACATTAGCATCGCTATCTGTGAAATCCTCTTTTAGTATTGACGTTAACCAATGGTCAATTTTGTCCTCAGAGAAAGTTATACACCATATCAATTGTTAAATTTCATATACTTCATTTTAATATTGCAGTTTCTTTTTTTCTAATAATTTTCATGAATTTTATCCATCATAATCCTGGAAATAATGTTATGTTAATAAATAATTTTGCTGGTAGAGTTTTAAATACTGTATTATACTTTGTTCAAACAGTAATAATAATTCTGACAGTTAATGGAAGGGACATCACCATTAACTAATATTATTTAGTATAATCTATATACNGTTTTAAATATTATATTTTGTTCAAACAGTAATAATAATTCTGACAGTTAATGGAAGGGACATCACCATTAACTAATATTATTTAGTATAATCTATATACTTTCAACTAGAAAAAGGTTAATAGTAGTCATTAACGTTGTTTTCCTACACCATTGTTAGAGAAACTGTGACATTTTGTGGTTTTCTAATGCTACCAGACAAAATATAGTGTGATAAAATTCATGATGTGTGCTACAGCAGTCTTGTCAACAGCTTGTTTATCTTTCTCTAGACATAGTTATGGATGTTGCAAAAAATAATCAATATTCAGCCTGTATAGTATGGATTATTCCAAAATCAGCTGTAGAACAGCAGTGTAGAAAGCACCTAACTTGCACATTATTCAGATAGGACTCCAATCAAGCAGTTGTCATCTGACAGCTGACTCTTTACTTTTGTTTCATCTTTTAATCTATTTTCCTGTTCAACAATTTTTTAAAAATGTTCTGCATCATTCAATCTTGGCAGTTTGCAGTGTGTAGAGCACACATTGTTCACATAATACAACGTGTTCTTGATGTTTTCACAATGATTAAGGTCTCATATTCTCCATATCTATGTCATGTACAGTGGATATCAGTACTTGATCCTTCTTAGGATAAAAGAATGCAGCATAGTGTAATGTGAGATCATTTCTTACCTGAGGTACTGCAATAAAACATGGCAGTTAATCGCTATTTAGCATTTTTGCTTCCTCTGCAGCAATTGGAAAAAACTATATGTTTCATCAGGATTGAAAATATCATCTGTGCTGTACTTAAATATTGTATCTTGTCTGTAGTCCATGCACATGCTATGTGCAATGAAACATCAATGTTTCTCTGAATAAAAATTTTGAGATGATTCCATTCTTTTCAAAAATTCTCTGTAATAACAAGGAACTGCCTATGGGACAGTGGCACACCTGAACATCTTGAAACCAGATGAAAATAACTTTCCGCACATCCTCAAATTGTGTGCTATTCCTGCTGGATTCAACATTGGATCTTCTTAACTTTTTTTCAATGTTGGATGATCTTTTAAAATCATTAACAGAATGGAAAGGGTGATGCCAAATTCCCTTGCAACATCTAATTTTTACTCAGAATCAACTTCTTTTAGAAAGAAGCTTTTTGAACAATGAAAATTGGTTGCAGTTTTTCCCTTTGGCACATTTCATTATGAAGTCTGACAAGATTACTTTCAGTGACTGACGGATCATAACAACAGCATAGTAAAGTATATTACCCATTCGATACTAAAGTAGTGTAAGAATTCGTTGAATATATTTACATTCTCCTTCTTGTAACTTCCTAGTATCATCTCCTTACACATCTTATTTGGTGGCGGCATTCCTGGCCTATGGTCTGAAAGATCCTGTCAATGGTGTCATCCACTCATTTATGGATTTTCACTGGGTACTTCCGGAATATTCTAACATGGGTAACAAATAATCCAGTCCACCCACCACACCAGCCTTAATCTAAGGCATCTTCTAGACATTTCCCTTTTGTCCAGTCATCTATGCAACTTCATAATCATTTTTGTCCAACCCATCGCAGTGTTTTAAATGTTGGGAATGTTCTGCATAGTAAAAAAGCTTTAATATTCTGAAATTTATATTGACAGTTCTTAAGCTAAGTCTTACAGGTGGCCAAATTGGACTTCAAATTGTTTGCTATAATGAGAGGTTATCTGTATGTTTAATTAACAGTAAAAACTAAGCACTATCTCTCAAATACACTTTTTAATGTTCTTAAAAACTATATTGTTTGATTTTAAAAGAAGTACTGTACAATAAATTTAAATACTTTGTTGTCATAGCAATCACAAACATATTAAATTACAAATATTATTAATTACAAGTATTAATTCTTTACATATATAGTAAAATATAGAATGAAAATTTAAACAGAATGAATCTTTATTTATTTAAAATATAAATTTTACAATAATTCATAATTTATAATCTGCTTTTACAGTTATCTCTATTACATTAAATATGATAAAGAAAATTTGAACCTAATTTTATTGTGCTTAATTAACATAGGGCTAATTAATCCAAAATGAACATCAAGACAAATCAAACTCTGAATGCCAATTTTTACAAAATTTAAAATTAAAATGGTCCCGGGAATATAAAAGTAAAGTAAAGTAGTTCACTGACCATTTATAGAAGAAAATGTTGCATGCTCTTTGTCATAATGGAAATGTTTGTTAAAAGATTGCAGTGACAAAGTTCAATATCAACATTTTCTAAAGGAAGGTGTGTGGAGCAGATAACCTGAACAATTAAAAAAGAACATTATTTAAAATTGATTCTGAAATATAAATAAATGTAATCACTTCCAGCCACTTACCATTGAGTTGATTATCCACAAAGTAATTTTCATACATACATGTCACATAGCTGCTCTATTGGTATGTCAGAAGCCTAAATGATGTCACACAACTCCTGGTTTTAAGTGCTCACAATCAGTTAAATCTATTAAACATGTAAAAAATAAAATGTCAGAATCATCAATGTATTCAAGAGTTACATAGAAGAGTTGAAAAAAACAGCTATTTTTAATATAAAAATAAGCAAACAAACATTAAAATTCTAGTTAAGCTTGATTTTCATGTGTATTAATAAAAATTAAATCATATGCTAAGAGAAATGAAACAACTTCTTTAAAACTGTAGGATTTTCTAAAATTTAACATTGAGTTTAGCAAAAATAAGTGTGTTAATTACAGCTTAGATAGAACTTCTGGTTATATAAATAGCATTCTAGGTATTAATGCAAATAAATTAAGTGTAGTAGTGTGATTTGATTTGGGTAAATCTATAAATTTGAGTATTGGGTGTTGTTAAGTTATATACTTTATGAATGAGCAATGATGTTAAATTGCCCCAATTCTCAAAAATTACCCAAATTCAATAAAACAATTCTTAATAAGGAAATATTACAAAAGTCAAGTGAAATCTTGTTTTATTTGTATATATAAAACAATTAGTTCTTAAATTGGGGAAGAAATTGTTCTTCATCACAATAATACAAGATAAAATTCAAATATACTTACTATACAATCACACAAAAAATTATAAATAATACATCATATATATTGTTATTACATATTATATTATATATAATATAATAATAATATCAGAATTCTCAATAAAATATATTAAAATTAATATTATAGAAGGAATGAAAAGATATATAAAATCAGTATAATAAGGAAACATTATTATTGGTAAATTTCCAAAAATTAATAATAAATTTTAGTATGAAATTGATAAAGGAAAGTTGTTTTGATTTGGAATTAATCAATACCAATATTAAAGAGTCTACTTGTATATGTAAAACTGTATAAGTGTATGTACTATTTGATAATTGATATAACAAGCTAAGAATACATAAGAAATAAAAATGAAAATAAAAATGCCTTACCTTTGTTTTTGCTTCTTGTTAATTTTTTGAGCACAAGAAGTTTGTAAAATGATTCCATGTCTCTTTGGAAAGTGGATTATAAAACTTGATAATGATACTTCTTCCTAGAATAATTTAAGAATTTAATTATTAAGAATAGATAATCTGATAATTTAATTCGATGCTAAGTAGAAACAACCTTAAATATTTTAAATGGAAATTTACGACTTTTACATTTAATATTCTATCGACAATTATTCAATTTTGAAAGCTTATAAATAAAAAAAAAAGTTACATTGCCTGCGTTATTCGGGTTTATGTAATTAAACTTTTACGAAAAATCTCGAAATGGAGGGAAAAATAACTGGCAATTTCCAGAAAACTTTCTAATTCAAGATGGCGTCGGTAATACGAAATCGAACGAATTCGAATCGGTGGAACGTGCGATAAATGCGTCACACGTTACGTCATAGAATATTAACTAATTGCAAATGTTTTCTTTAAAATGTAAAATAGTCCTCTTTTATTTGTAAAATATATTTGTAATAATAAATAACATTATAAATACGCATTCCGTAACCTTACAGGTTACAGGTTGCAAATCTAAATTTAAAGCGTATCTAATTTAATTTACTTAATTTTGATATAAATCAAAAAATATTAAGTTACCTACGTTACGAGAGTTTTCATTATTAAAATTTCTACGAAAAATGTTAAAATGGAGGGAAAAAGAACTCGCAATTTCCGGAAAGCATAAAATTCCAAGATGGCGTCGGCAACAATACGAAATGGAACGAATTCGAATTTGTCGTTACAATGCGTCACGCGTTACGTCACGAATTTTACGTCATAGATGTAATATATCGAGTATTTTAATTGCATTTTTTTAAAGGATAGTTTATTTTTAACAAATTCTTTTCTCTCGGATTTGGCAGAATATTTGTTAAATGTAAAACTTTTCTAAAAAGAAAATTTACTCGGATTACATTACGAGTGGTTGGGGTTTGATTGGAAACAATTGCTTCCACCATTGTAAGATACGGAATTTACAAATTCCCATGAGGTACGGTTCCTTTAACTTTTTTGTTCCTATCAATATGTTCTACAGCTCTGTTAATTAAAAATAATTTTAATGCTAAAAAAACAATTATACTCAGAACTTATATTTTCTTACTCTGTCTAGCAGTATGAATTTTCGAATAAATAAAAACAGAAGGGGGCACACGCAGTCGAACCATGGACCTCTCGATCTGCAGTCAAATGCTCTACCACTGAGCTATACCCCCACGGCAGTCAATACTTCATTTCACAGAGTTAACTGGACTCCACATTACCGGAATCCGCGACGTAATCGTAAAACTGAAGGCCAAACTGATGAAACTTCCGGTTTTGGAACGTTCTGTTGGACGGAAACAAGACTGAAAGCAGAGTTAAAAATTATTTAACTTTTCCGTTTCGTCCCGCGCTTCTGTCGTACCGCAACCAATAAATACGCAAGGATTTGTGACGCGTAGTCACGTGCATTAGTCACGTGTAGTTTGATTGTCGTAATGGCAGAAAGTGTAGCGAAAACGATGAGGAAACAAATAGATTTAGAATTTCTCATCGAAGCAGTTATAAAATACACATGTCTGTACGACAAAAAATGTAAATAATTCAAAGATTATTAACAATTTCATTGTTAATAAATGCAGAGAAAGCATGGCAAAATCCGTAGTGTCGTCCATGTTTGACTCTACTACAATTACAGAACTGATCAACAGATGGCGCATTTCTAGTGGAGTCAAGTTAAAACGNAGCACGCAACTCTATGCAGGATATTTCGATGTTGTTTGACTTATGTGGATCGGTGTTTAACTTTACAATACTTGGACTAGTGAATTTGTTTTAATCGTTTCGTTATACGTCATATGTAATTGTTTTGTATTGTTGAATTTTTCTTTTATTTGTGGCCCTTATGGCAAAGTGGTATTTTTGATATGCAGCAACTGACTTAGTTGCTGCCTACCAAAAACGTGTAATGTTTTCGTGATAAAATATAAAAATAATAGTAGCCCGGGACGCCCCCTAGTGGGCGTTCTTTACAAATTCCCACGAGGTACGGTTCCTTTAACTTTATTGTTCCTATCAATATGTTCTACAGCTCTGTTAATTAAAAATAATTTTAATGTTAAAGAAACAATTATACTCAGAACTTATATTTTCTTAGTCTGTTTAGCAGTATGAATTTTCGAATAAATAAATAAATAAAAACAGAAGGGGGCACACGGAGTCGAACCATGGACCTCTCGATCTGCAGTCGAATGCTCTACCACTGAGCTATACCCCCACGACAATCAATACTCCATTTCACAGAGTGAAGTGAATTTAAGCCTGGACTCCGCATTACCGGAATCCGCGACGTAATCGTAAAACTGAAAGCCAAACTGACGAAACTTTCAGTTTTGTAACATTCAGTTGGACAGAAACAAGACTGAAAGCAGAGTTAAAAATTATTTAAGTTTTCCGTTTCGTCCCGCGCTTCTGTCGTAGCGCAACCAATAAATACGCAAGGATTTGTGACGCGTAGTCACGTGCATTAGTCACGTGTAGTTTGATTGTCGTAATGGCGGAAAGTGTAGCGAAAACGATGAGGAAACAAATAGATTTGGAATTCTTCATTGAAGAAGTTATAAAATACACATGTCTGTACGACAAAAAATGTAAATAATTCAAAGATTATTAACAATGAAATTGTTAATAAATGCAGAGAAAGCGTCGTCCATGTTTGACTCTACGACAATTACAGAACTGATCAACAGATGGCGCATTTCTAGTGGAGTCAAGTTAAAACGAAAACTCTATCCCCCGTATTCACCAACGCGAGTTAAACAGAGAGTTGACGAACTCGAGGTTAGATATAACTCGAAGTCAGATTACGAGTTACTCTTCTTTCGTATTCAGATAAAAATTTAACTCTAGAGTTTCGCTACCCTAGAGTTAAAATTTTAAAACAATCCTGCGTTCGAGATTAAACAAGTCTTCTTTCGTAACCAGAGTTCTTATTGGTTGAAAGCAAACACGTGTATGAACCAGAGAGGAGACGAATAGAATAGAATAGAAACACGTGTAGAAAATGGCGGAAAGTGAAATGGAAAGTTGTGCACGCCGTAATTTTTCTAATTTTGAGATGGAAATTCTACTTGAATTAGTCGAAAAATATAATTCGATCATTGAAAACAAGAAAACAAATGTGATTTCTTCCAAACAGAAGAGAGGAAGGGGGGACTAACAAAGGAATTCAATGATATCCCGGGAATGGGATATCATTGGATACATTGGGATACATGGGAAGAACTAACAAAGGAATTCAATGATATCCCGGGTGTCACCCTTAGAAAAACCAAACAGTTATTGGACTGTTATAAGAATTTTAAAAAGAAAGCCGTGAAAGAACAGGCACAAAAAAGCCGAATTATTTAAAACAGGAGGAGGAAACCAATTCGTTCTAATAGGTTTCTTACGCTCTCTTTTGGCTCGTAATCGTCCAATTGTTCGAGGTCATTTCTTCTTGGAGAAATAATCCGCCGACTTCTTCGTTCCATACGATCTATATAATCTAAATATTTCAGATTTTCCAGCATCTCGGCTTCGTCTTCGTCGAATGTCGCCATTTTTCTCTGAAATAGACCGCTTTGCGCAGGCGTCAAACCTAGAGTTATCGTCTGCTCGGCGATTTTTTAGAGTTAGAGTTAGGGTTATTGTGTTTGAATCGAGATTCGGAGTTGGTGAATACCAATTTACCAGTAACTCGAGAGTTAACCCTAACTCTAACTCTAACTCGTGTTGGTGAATACGGAGGTATATGTGTCAGTTCTGTTTCTGAGTTTCTGTTTTCAGGTAATGTGGAGTCCAGGTTTCAAGCGTATATGTAAAAGCAATTCAGAATATACTTTTAATTTCTTACTATGCACATACAGTAGAGCCTCGATTATCCGACTCAATTGGGGACTGGGGTTGGTCGGATAATTAAAAAGTCGGATAACCGAAAAGTATGAAAAAATCCATTATTAGTGTAGTATATTATTATATCCCATGTAATTAGTATATTAGTATATCGCTATTAACCTACTTCGCGTTGAATTTTCCTCCATGTTAAGCCTATCAAATTTTTTTTAAAAATAATAATCGTCGCTATTGTATCGTTAAAAATTAGAAAATTAAGCCTCGTTTAAATACTGGCTCCCTTTCACGGTCGATCCAGTGTTGCCAGCTAGAACACGTAAAAATAATATTAAAGTAGCCAAGACATAGCCAATTATTGTAGCGCCACGTCACTAGCGGACATTTGAAATTTGCCAACTAGAACGCTGTCGGTTAACCGAGGCGACGGTTAATCGGGGGTCGGATAATCGATGCTCTACTGTATTTTCTAAATATTCGTAAAATATTTCAAATATTTTCTTTTCTTATTGTTGTTAGCGATCACAACTGCATTGTCTTGTACTAAATTTTATCATATAAATATGTTACTAGTTTATATGAAATTAATTTCTAAAAGCATAAACCAAAATTTCTATTTATTGAAATTAAAAATAATTTTAATGTTAAAGAAACAATTGCACTCAGAACTTATATTTTCTTACTCTGTCTAGCAGTATGAATTTTCGAATAAATAAAAACATAAGGGGGCACACGGAGTCGAACCATGGACCTCTCGATCTGCAGTCGAATGCTCTACCACTGAGCTATACCCCCACGACAGTCAATACTCCATTTCACAGAGTTAAGTGAAGTTAAGCCTGGACTCCACATTACCGGAATCCGCGACGTAATCGTAAAACTGAAAGCCAAACTGACGAAACTTCCGGTTTTGGAACGTTCTGTTGGACGGAAACAAGACCGAAAGCAGAGTTAAAAATTATTTAACTTTTCCGTTTTCGTCCCGCGCTTCTGTCGTACCGCAACCAATAAATACGTAAGGATTTGTGACGCGTAGTCACGTGCATTAGTCACGTGTAGTTTAATTGTCGTAATGGCGAAAAGTGTACGGAAAACGACGAGGAAACAAATAGATTTGGAATTCTTCATCGAACAAGTTAGAAAATACAGATGTCTGTACGACAAAAAATGTAAATAATTCAAAGATTATTAACAATGAAATTGTTNAGTAATCAATAAAATTTTGAAAAATTTCTGTCTTTATTACATCTAATACAGTATTTCGAAGAAATCAGTCCCCACTGTACTCGGCTATAGATTGGTTCGGTCAAGCTTTTGTTTAAGTAATATTCCGGCTCTTTCATCATGTTTATGTTCCCAATTTCATAATCGCTTAATTATTTAAGTAGAAATAAGTAGAAACCGGTTACTTTTGTACTCGAATATTTGTAGCCTCGAGAAAAAAGTGGAAAAACAAATTTTTATGATAAACGGATACATAAATCGTAAATTTAAGGAAAATAAATTTTAGAGCTTTTTCTGTACCTCGAGCATCTCTCTCATTCATTAAATTTAGTTGTAAATGACCTGTCGAAGTAACGGTTATTTTTTTAACATTATACAGGAATTGTACACGTTTTTTCTACATCCTCTTAAAGATGGGACATACGAAATCGTAATATCACTAGTTTAACATTGAAATGCGTGAGTAATATAAAACCGAGAGAGGAATAAATATATCAAATATTTTAATGGATTTTTTAAACTCCAGCCGAATATACAGAACTATCATAAAAACATGCCAGTAAATTCTTATCGGTTGGGTTAAGTTATAAATCTACTCGCGATTCGCGTAATCGGGCGAGGGCGGCCAAATATCTAGCGGGCGGGCGGATAACGGCCCGGATAGAATTGGATGCGTTATACGTATGTAGCCTCTACCCAAAGTTTTAGGCTTCTACTAGCTAAACCGGGTGAGGTTGACGTTCTATAAAGCGCATGCACGAATCTGGCTTTTTAGATGCCCACCAGTGGCCGAGTGGTCTCTGTTGCCGTTCATAGCGGTGGTGACTGGACCCTAAACACTGGGAGGTTCGTCGTGGGTTCGCGCCAAGATCGGACAGGCTGGCTGCTTGGAGTTTTCCGGGTTTTCTCCTTGTCAATAACGACTGAATAGGAGGCCAGTTCCCCATAAAAGTCCTCCCGGAAGGCATTATTTCCCGCGCGCGCGTATAGGCCGTTCGGATACGACTGGCTCATCGGTCGCATAGCGATCATAAACACGTGTCTAGTCGGAGAAAGANTTTTCTGTACCTCCTTCATCTCTCTCGTTCGTTAAATTTAGTTGTAAATGACGCTGTCGAAGTAGCAGTTAATTTTTTTAACATTATACAAGAATTGTACACGTTTCTTTCTACATTCCCTTGAAGACGGGACGTACGAAATCGTAATATCACTGGATTAACGTTGAAATCCGCGAGTAATATAAAATCGGAGAGCGGAATAAAAATAGCAAATATTTTAACGGATATTTTTAAACTCCCGTCAACTATACAGAAAACTATCGTAAAAACATACAGGTAAATTCTTATCGGTCGGGATAAGTTATAAAATCTACTCGCGATTCGCGTAATCGGGCGAGGGCGGCCAAATATCTAGCGGGCGGGCAGATAACGGCTCGGATAGAATTGGATGCGTTATACGTATGTAGCCTCCACCCAAAGTCCTAGGCTTCCGCTTGCTAAACTGGGTAAGGTTGGTGTTCTGTAAAGCGCGTGCACGAATCTGGCTTTTTGGATGCCCACCAGTGGCCGAGTGGTCTCTGTTGCCGCTCATAGCGACGAACCTCCCAGTGTTTATGAGCGGCAACTGTGCCGCTCATAAACACTGGGAGGTTCGTCGTGGGTTCGCGCCACGATCGGACAGGCTGGCTGCTTGGAGTTTTCCGGGTTTTCTCCTTGTCAATAACGATTGAATAGGAGGCCAGTTCCCCCATAAAAGTCCTCCCGGAAGGCATTATTTCCCGCGCGCGCGTATAGGCCGTTCGGATACGGCTGGATCAGCGGTCGCATAGCGATCATAAACACGTGTCTAGTCGGAAAAAGAGCCTATAGAGCTAAAATCTCCATATAAACAACACCTGAGAAGAAAGGAAAGGCTTTTTGGATACTGACAATACGGCACTTCCACTCTGCCACTAATATACGATAGCGATCTCATCTTTTTTTCGCGTGTAGTATAGAAATTTGTAATAAGATACGTAATGCGGTTATAATAAAATATTGCGCGATTATTTTCGTATAATTAAAATTAATATGTACAGTATTTATTTTTTAGAAAAAACAAGGGAAGCGGCGCATCCGCCGCTTCCAATGACTGCATGCCATTGCTGTTTGAATATTTCTTGTTGTTACTGCGTTTCAGTTGCTACTGGCGGCTGGTCTACTCTAGTTCGTTGGCAATCTTCTTTAACTTGTGCGCTCGTCAAAATAATGCCAGCCAATAAAAAAAAATGCTACCGTGGACGTAATAGAAAATCACTTTCTTTACNTATGGAGATATATTAAAAATTTTATATTCAATTTAATTTATTCACATCCAAAAAGTAGTTGATATGCTAGTATTTTGCAAGTAGTTTTAAAATCTTAAATCGAATTCTAGCATTTTGAAATTGAGAGAAATGACATATTCTGGTTCGTGTTAAGAAACGGTAGACAATATTTTTCTAATTTTTTTATTCTATTGTTTTAAATAAGACAATTAGACTGTGAGAAAGAAGTTTCAATTCGTATACAGCAACGCGACACATGAACGATCTGTCGAAGAAACATGCCTCCCGTAAGGACTTTTATGGGAAAATGACCACTACACTGTATTTAGGTGTTACTGGAAAGTGAATAAAAACCGGAAAACTTCCACGTGACTAACCCATTTTTAAACGGGGAAAAAAACAGTTAATTTGAAAAATTTTTACAAATAATGTACAAATAATGTTAACGATAAATGATGCTGAAATAAAAAAGTTCGTGTTTCTATTGTAAATTGTTTATCTGTTCGTTGAAGTTGTGAATTGTATCGAGCATTTTCATATTACATGGCGTTATTTTGAACGTATCCACCACGCAGAAAGAAAAATAGGTGTACAGTAATAGTTTTATTGTAATTACAATAAACCTTAGTTTTAATTGTATTTTCTAATTGTAGCTGTATTATGTGTTAAATAGGTAAATGTCTCTTCAATCCGAACAAATTTTCGGTAGACTTTCTCACAGCTCTACAGGTTATAAAACTCCTTTATTGTTTTTCTACAGATGCATTTCGGGCAAGTTTAATTTTCCAACCCCTCTTCAGTGCTACAAAACAAAATTCATATTGAATTGATACAAAACAACTCGAGTAGAAATGTAATTAGTAATGAAAGATATTGACAATAAAATCATGAACATTCCTGGGGTAAAAACTGTAATGAGATACGTGGATGATTACTTATTAATTTTTAATAATAAAATAACAAATGACAAAATAATTTTAAATACAATAAATAGCATAAACCAGGATATAAAATTTGACATAGAATTAGAAAAACACAATAAAATTCATTTTTTGGACATAACTATAACAAAAGAAAAAGAAAAATATTCATTTGAAACTTATAAAAAACCATCCAATGTAAACAAAACAATCAGTTACTATTCATATATCCCAGAAAGTATAAAAAAGAATACATATATAATGGAATTAAAAAAGATATATACTAGAACTACCAGTAAAAAGAAACGCAAAACTGAATTAAACGAATTAGATGATAAATTTATTCTTAATAGTTATCCAAAAATCCTTTTAAAAAACTGGCATACACAATACTACAATAATAGATTTATAACAAAAAATAAGAAAGATAAAAATTACAAACCCTTCCCTTACATAGCTGATATTTATAATAATAGCTCTAAATGCCTTAAAAAAGACAATATAATTTTGGCCCCATCTTTGACCAATAAAATTTCAAATAAAATCTCAAATAAATTAGGAAAATACAAAACCAATACTGATAAATTGAAAAAAACTGGAACTGTTTACAAAATTAATTGCAACTGTCAAAATCCTAAAGAATACATAGGTGAAACGGGTCGAACTTTGGAATTACGGATAAAAGAACATGAAGCTGCCATACGGTTAAAACATGATAATTCACCTTGGTATNGAGTCAAGGCATAGCAACCAAAACAAAACTAAAATTAAATGTGTGTGTCAGTGTCTGTATTCAGAAATTTCCTAGTTCATTATAATTACCTCTGTTATTAGATCCAATATATTCCGTATGCCCTCTAAATGCCAATTCTCGCTTCGATAAAAACGTATAACATCTATTTATTTAGATATAATATATTTATTAACCGTAACTATCTGGTTATAATTTTCGATATTTATTTTATATTATTTACTAATGTTAAATTCTATTCCGCTTCAAATACGAAAGAATGGACGATTTTTCGAGTCTTTTGCCAGCCAAATTGTCAAAGCCATTCTTATTCCACACACCGATTTCATTTGAAAATAGTAGGCGAGCCAAGAAAACAATTTATGCATTTTTATGCATTTACGGATTCATTTTATCGTGAAAATGTCCAACAAATTTTTTTATCGAAGCCTTTATATTTAACTTAGGCATTGGCCTTTCTCTTTTAACTGTGAATTTCTCGAACTGCTGTCGAATGTTTCGAAAGCAAATGTAAAGCATACATCGCATATCTATACAGTATTGTTAAAACAGAAGTCAATGTAATACTTTTTGTTAAGTTCCATCGAGTCGTGGTCGACTCCTGGTGACTTCATGGACAAGTCTTCTCCATCTTGATCTTTCCCTTGTTGTCTCTCGTAGCTAANAGTACTGTAATTTTATACATTTCTTGTGAAAGAAACATTTCTTATTCAACGGCAATAAAAATTATTTATATTAATGATGTCTCCAAAGTTCAGCGAAGTTTTCGCCAGAAAAATATGGTTTGGTGTGCTGCTTCGCGACGAAAACAAGCTTGAGCAACGGCGATGTCGAACGGTGCACACTCGGTAAGTAATCCTACATTTTTTTTGTTTATAGCGTAGTTTATACGGATTATTTCCAAAAAAAATATACGTATTTTGGAAATGTTGAGTCGGATTAGTGTAGAATCGATTAATTTTATGGAAGAAAACCTTTCAAACAGCCGTAGTCCGTAAACTTGACACGTGTCGGGCTGTGATTGGAAGGACTCGTAAGAAATCGGATTCCTAAAGAATGGAACGAATCTACTATCTTATAGGGGGATCGACTGTATTTCAAATGGCATGCAAATCGACCAGCAATGGTATAACATGATAGAGGGCGAAACAAGTCAATAGTTTATATTTCTAAGATTATACATTGTCTGTAAAAGAAAATTTTATTGTCTGTTGAACGTTTTTAAAGTTTATACAACATATACTACTGTGTTCTTGTTGTAACACTTTTAAGGAAAACCTGTATGTATTTTTGTAAATAACTTTTTTAAAAGGAAAACAATTTGTTATAAATAAGTGATTAAAATGCTACTTAGTTGATGTGCTAGTATTTTGCAAGTAGTTTTAAAATCTTAAATCGAATTCTAGCATTTTGAAATTGAGAGAAATGACATATTCTGGTTCGTGTTAAGAAACGNTAATAATTATAATTTGTAATTAGTTGTGTAGCATAATGATATAAATTTCGATGTAAAACGCCTTTAAGAGAAAAAATGGGAATTATAAATTTGAAAACATTGTAAATTATATAACATACTATAACAACACTTATTTATTTGTGCGCCAGTTTTTCTAAGTATATCATAATGGGCATTTATAATGATGATATACAATGGAATTTACAATATCAACTATAAATACAGAAATTAACAGATGTGGACTAACCATAAAGGCAATACAATCCAAAGCATTTTCAAAGAATTAAATAAGCTTGTGTTTAAACATTAACAACACAAATAGTTTTGATTATATTATTTTTAAACAATGTTAATCCAAAGATTTTTTTTAATAAATTAAGTGCTGTATGTAACCAGATGTACTGTAACACATTTGTGATCTCGGGTTGGCTTGTCTATTAGACTCGTCCTGTTTTAACAGTTATTACAACCATACCTTTATAATTTTCTGTTTCCAAACTTGTTATAACCAAAAAATCCATTATAACAGTAGCATAAAAAGAAAGATTTAGAACCAAGGTAAGATGTGCTAAATAGTTAAGATTAAATAGTACATTTTCTTGTAATACGATCCAAAAAATATAGACAAAAAGAATTAGGTTAAACAGCAAGTAATGTAGCAATAGAATGTTTACAAACACACAACTTTGAATCACGATTTTTTCACTGTACATCATAATTTAAGTGTGCCGCAGAAATTTAATTGTAGGTTCGAGTGTGCCACGAGATAATCTTGTATCTAAAACAGTGTTTCTCAACCTTTATGTTATAATTTCCTACTTGTAATTATGAAGATTTAGTAAGACTTTTTTGTAACAAAGTGTATTTCTGATTAAATTCAGGTAAGTATTCATTAGTATGTATGTATGTATGTATGTATGTATGTATGTATGTATGTATGTATACATAAAACATGTAAAAGTTGCTTCTCTACTTAAATGCATGGAAATAAGTTGCTAATTTACATCCTGAGCGTAAAGAAATCAAGTTCATCTTATTGTCATTTACACGTTCATATTAACTTGACAAAGTTTCACTTTTTGTACTATTTTTGGGCTTTAAAAACATTTTAAGTCGTGAAAAAATGAAAGAAAATCACTAGTTTTGTTCCCTATCACGATGTTCATGAAAAATAATTTGCCAAATAGGTGCATTATCTGGCAAAGTGGTTTTGATATGGCAAGATAAGCAAACTAATGACAGTCCATTTCTGATATACAGGCTATGTCATTGGAATGCTTATCCCACCATTAATATATTACGGTGTCTGATTATCTGCTTATTGTGTATTGTTAGACCTGTGAAAAATTCTTGGGAAATAGATTGGGTTGTGGTCCTGGATCGCCAGTGGCAAGCTGACACCTTGACCACTCGGCCATAGATTCATATCCTTCGGAGTGATGCGAGACCAATTAGTGAAGGCAGCAGCCTACTGGGATAGAATCTGGATGGTCAAAAAACCTTTGGAATCTTTTAGGGTGGTCCTTCCGAATGTGTTTGGCCTGGCCAAACCTGTAACAGGCTTGCTAAATAAAGAGGCCCTCTTAGTGCCCACAGGACCGAGTTAAAAAATAAGTAAACCCTCGGATAAATACACACTGTCCTGCCATTTTTTCTCTAAAATTATCCTTTCTTAAAAGGAATGTGAGATTTTCATCTGCTTACAAAAGAACAGAAAAAGATTAATCTGCAGAAACTTTTATTTTTGCAAACATTATGTTCTTACAAATTACATAAGTTTCATTCTTTATTGAGGGATTTTTAAACAGATTTTTCAATAACATTTATATAGATCTTCAACAGATATTTTAATGTGTGCGGGACCTACCGTTCGAGGCTCTCGACTATCGCTTGAATGCATTAATTTCTGCAAAGATTTCGGAAATAGGCAGGCCGTAACAATTAGTACCAATGTTTTACAAATATAAATATACAACAATTTATAATTGAGATTAAAATTATTAATTAATATATACTGTATATATGAACATTAATAATCAATTAATTTATCAAATATTTTATGTATAAAAAATTTGTTTTGCCATTAATCCTTTTTACTAGTGTCTGAATCACAAATATCAATTTGTTGGGCGTGTCATTCCAATAGCAAATTAAAATGCTCTAGGGTCAAATTCTTGCCGGGAGATTAAGAAAGATGCAATTTCGGAACCGGTGTCTGGAATGTTGACGCAACGAGCAGGATTAAAAGTTGCCAGGGTGAATTATTTACACAATTTTATTTATCACAGATTATGTGCAAAATTGATGCATAACAGTATTAATAAATAATGATTAATTTAATGGGTGAATATTTATATATATTTTTTTGATTTTGTGCATTCTTCTTTATGTTTGTTGTGTATAATGTACTGTACATACATAATTCTCAATAGACTACATGCAATATTTGTTTTAAGTATTCCATGTTGGCTTTGCTGAACTCAAATTAATTTATAATTCTTCGCATTACCAAATTATCTTCTGAGGTCTTTTGTAACGTAAACTTCCTGAAGGTTCTGGCTCACGCTCTTTTTCAATTCTAATTTGGCTTGTCTGATTAGACAACTTATCAGCAGAATACTTAAAAACACCTACAAGACAAAAACATGAAAATAGTCAGGAGAAACTGCACATATATGGATGGTTTATCCTATAATTATATATTTTAAACTAATTCATTTTGCAACACTGCAGGCTGCATAGTAAAGTCCTTAAATACTCATAACTGAAGAACATACATAGTTACACTTACAAATGTGATGTATAGTTATAGTAAAATGTCTAGGCACCACGAAACAAGACTGCTTGCATCACCCCTAGTGGTAAAATTCAGTAGTTGGCACTCCTGTCTCAAAAATGATGTACTGGTACGATACGGAAAAAAGTCAATTACAAAGCTGTAGAGCACAACTGATTTGGTATGAAAGGGATACCCATGTATGTCAATAGTGTGAATAGAAAGTATGATGTTACAGTGGACATTGAGCACAGATGGCAAAATATATATAATATGTGTTCATTTGCATGTTCTCATTCATTTATTGTGTGTTTATTTATAATGTGTATTTTTTCATTTTCTAAGTCTTCGTGCTGCATTCGTTACTGCAAGTCATATGTTATGCATCGCCCAGACATCAGCGTATAAGGACTTTACTATGCACGCTGTATACAAATAATAATGAGATGTGATGGTATTTGTTACAATAAAATTAAGCAAATTAATAATAAAAAGTAAACATGCAAGCTAAGATATATAAAATTTAAAATTAAAACACGATCTCGTGTTAAATATACATATCGATACATTATCAAATCATTAAATAAAGATAAAAATAATATATATTGTACTGACCTGTACAAACATAACTAAATATCCAGTAGTTGCAGTATTATCATCTGTCAACACATCTTCAATAGATCTCAATGTCGTTCCCAGGTATACGCTAATAAACTGAGTCGGAAATAATCCCAAAGTAGATGCCACTAAGTATGTATTTAAATGTATCCGACTTACCTGAAAAAATAAATTTTAAAACTATAATTACAGCCTGTGGGAAATTAACTTTTCTTCTTTGGATTGAATGATAGGAATTAAAACACTCTGCTATTAATCAAATTTATCTCAATGTTTAAGTAACACTTAAGACAAAAATATTTAACTCTCTTCCTTTCAAATATGGGTGGAAAGATACTGGCTATGATTATTTTTCAACATGCAGAAGATAACCAGGATTTGATGATGCAAGAATTGAATGACAATGATAGAATGAAATTAAGTGCTTGAAGATTTTCTGACAGGAAGATAAATCGCCCGACATCATACTGTTTCAACTTTATGCAAATGAAAGTTTAAATGTCACCCAGATTCACCATTTTGGAGTCAGAAGTACCGGTACCCCTCTCTCCTGCTTGACCTTTCTCATCTCTTCTCCCTCCCTTGTACTTCCATTAGTTCTAGTTTTAGGTTAGTTTAAGACATCAAGAATGAGCAATCACTAAACATTCGCCCCAAGCTTATAACAGGATTACAAAATAAACCTTTGTTCAGTTCTTTTGCTAGCTAGAAACATATAAATTCTCACAATGTAAAGGGCCATTTTCCAAGTCTATCGTGAATTCAGCCAGGCTTGCAAGAGGTGTGGCCTGATACATCCTCATTAACTCGCCCACAAAAATTCCTAAGCCTACCCAAACTCACATTCCCAGAGTGGATGGCAATTTCTTTACCACTTTGGCCATCTGGGTATCTGCTCTTAGATTAAATTCAAGTTAAAATTTCTTTAACAGTTACATTTAATCCTTATTTTAATAAAGTATTATATATACTATATTTATATATATTTGCTTAATTATTTATTCCCAACCTGCTCCATAGATATTTTGCATACTGCACCTAAAAATTGATTGGGTCTATATATGTCTGCTGTTCCAAAGCAGTCTTGCAGCACATGAAAAGCAGACATTTTATTCCTGATAATTATTTACAATTTAATTAAGAGCATAAATTTATCTCTATTCAAATATTTTACAATTAAAAAGTGTCAATCTGCACGTATTTAAATGAAAATTATTCATTAAAACTGAATTATAAGTCAGTTTAAAAGAGAGATGAATAAACAAATATAGATAAATACACACTTTTAGTATTACATTAACACTATTTGCTAAGGTTTAGTCTCTGTATGACTGCTCCTCTGAGAAACAGAAGCAGTCGTACAGAGACTAAATCTCAAAGACAATCTCAGTTTGAGCTTTCATTTAGATCTTGACTACTGAAGCTTCATGCTCTCTTTTGATCTCCACTTCTCAACAAGAATAGATGGAGAGATCAGACATCGAGCCACTCGCATCCAGATCCAAACCATCTACAACTGACCATAATTATCGCCTTCTGAGCAGACTACTAAGTCACTGCTGTCCTACATTTGGTGACATTCCAACCAATATGTTTATTCCTTCACAACAATGATGTGGAATATTTAAACATGTACCAATACATGAAAAAGAAGAGACAATATCAAAAATCATCATTTTAATAAACTTACATTGTAAGCAGTGACAAACTAACTTATTAAAACAACACATAAAATCTGAATTACAGCAGTGTCACAGATGTTAACAATATACATAGGAGTTGTATAAAAGAATATGTTTATTCAGATTTCATATTAAAATGCATAGGCTATATTAAATTTCCGATTCAGAAATTGAATAATAAAGTCAAGTAAAGTCACTACTTTGCACCATTGAAAAATTTTTATCAGAAAAACTAATATTTTCAACTAATTACACGACTATCCTCAGGCAATGAATCTGCACGATAAGCAGAACTTGCGAATTCAAGTCCCACTCTGGGCTAATCTATTCATCCAAGGTTATTCTAAAATTTAAATTAATTTACTATTATATTTATGGCCTACCTCTTGTCAAATTGCTTAGTAATTATTTAGCCTTGTAACCCAATAGAGAATCTGGCCGTTCATTTGGTATTCTCAGATTCTAAACTAAGAGTCTAAACAATTTTAAAACACATTCCTCTTCAAATCCAAACATAAAAATTAAATTAAATTTATATTTACTCTATCACATCNGAAATTAATATGAAGTAACAATGAATCTCCTTTGTTAGAATTTTTTTATTGTGAAAAATCCATCTTCAGTTTTCATATCTACGGGCACAAATTGTCATTACGTGTGTCTTGCTTTAATTATTTAAAGTTTAAGATACACGATGCCTTCATAATTGAAAGATAAGTATAAATCCAATTTTTGATAGTTGCAAGAGTTATTATTAATGTGAAATCTTTTCGTTTTCAGGTTTCAAGTAGTTCAGAAGAAAAGTATGTGTCCAAATTTGCATATTGCTGATTGATGGCTACAAAGAAAACTTATTGAATTCAAAATGTGCAGGATTATCAGCTTGTTTCTTCTTGGTTTGGAGCGTTGAATGAATTCATATTTTACAGTTTCATCGTTAACACATTTTAACTCCATCAAAGTGTGTTTTATACGTGATATAATGTGTACTGTACTGCAAATATAACACATATTATGTACATTAATTTTCAAAAGAAATTCGCCAACTGAGATTGTGTGAAGAGCAAACCAGCTGAAGCAAGTAACTTTGGAATATATTATAAACATTTTTGTTGTGGAAATGGAGCGAATCCAGTTTTTCCCGTAATGGCGATGCTGCCTAGTCATTACGGGGTTTCTGGACAAACAAAAAACCCACGGAGGAGGGTGAGACCTTGACGTTGGTTCCGTGGCTTCAAATAGAATTACTTTTCTGTCACTAACTTCACCCGGCAGCACAAATCAGAAATATTTCTAAAATACATATTCCTTTTTCACATTTATTTTGAGTGCCCACCAATGGCCGAGTAGATAAAACCACCGAACAGTGAGTAGTAGTATGTGCTAATGGGATCGCAATATGGGGTTTCTCGGGTTTTCTTCGCGTTAGTCACATCTAAATATGGGCCAGTTTACCATAAAATCTCTCTGAAAAGGCATTTTCCCTTCTGCATTAATTCATTATGCTTTTCCCAATTATATTGTCATAGATATACAATGAAAAATACAATATAGAAAAATGGAAATGCATGATTTATTAAACAGATACATTGTACAAATAGAAATTATACAGAAAACTTGAATACATACGAATACATAATTCTAAACTGAGATATTTAAAAATTTCATGAAAATTAATTTTAAAATATTAACAAAAGTATGGAGATATATTAAAAATTTTATATTCAATTNACGTAAAAATTCTCTAATTAGTCTGGAAACGGGGGACCTAATTCTTGCATTCTGTGAAAACGGGTAAGATTGGCTCTAATGTAATTATCTTAATCTTCACTATCTTTACTTTTTGCCCAGCGAAGCGGGTCCTTGCAGCTAGATTCTAGATTACTTAGAAAAACAGTCTTTTATATATATATAAAAAACTATATTACATACAAATAAAAACCCAGCGAAGCGGGTCCTTGCAGCTAGTTTCAAAATAATAATCAAATTTACTATGCTAATACCATTAAACAAATAAGTCTCTGCTGCTGTTGAAGAGAAAAATGAAAAAAATTCCTGAAGGCGGACCAGAAAGCCCAAAAGTACCAAGCAGATGGACAGATAGGCATTCTATTTTATGTATATAGGTTTGTAATTATATTAATTAATTTTTTTTATATAATATCTTCAAGAGCAGTCCTTGATGGTTAGCCACTGGTCATACATCCCTGATCAATAGCAATTTTTTTTTCCTTCAAGAAAATAGTCAGTTTGAGACACTGCCTCAAACCTTGACTGTGGAATACTTTGTCTCTTTGTATCAATGCAATACTTTATTCTGTAATATGCTTATGGAGAAAAAACCCGAAAAATTAATTAATTACATAAACATTTATTGATGTAATTATTTATCATTAACCTTTGCACCCCAGAAAATTTTATGTGGATGACCACACACCATCTTGCCAAATTGCTTAGTAATTATTTAGCCTTGTAACCCAATAGAGAATCTGGCCGTTCATTTGGTATTCTCGGATTCTAAACTAAGAGTCTAAACAATTTTAAAACACATTCCTCTTCAAATCCAAACATAAAAATTAAATAAAATTTATATTTACTCTATCACATCTAATTAATTAATAAAATCAAAGTAGCTTGATACTAGGAGTCATTGCTCTTTCATTACTGACTAAGATCTTTCGAATGATTTACTGTCCATTGTCAGAATCGACTAAAAAAAATGAGGTTAAACTGACTGCTATAGTCAATCTAATGAAGCAAGCAATACAACTTTAACAGTGGGTAAGATTAAAGAAACATTAACACTTGCATCTTCAGGCAAGGACAGACTTAAGAGAAATAATATCTGGTTATACTTTAACAAAATCCATTCAATTACAGTAGAAAACATTTGCTTTAAGTAAAAGTTAAATTGCCAGAGCTAAGATTTTTCAAGACTTTCTATTAAAAGAAATGTTAGTGATGGATCGGAAATAAGTCACCATTAAATGCATATTGCTTTACTTCATGAAATTAACTACAGTAGTTCAACCTTATGACCCTTAATCGTTAAAATTTTTTATAATAAAATCAAAAAGTTTGATTCTAGATAGACTCCTAGAAACAAGCCGGTCTGATTTTATTATTTAGGATATTAAGCATAAAAACCTGGATATCCTCAAGCTATGGATGTTTGTTTATGGCTTCCTGGAGTGCCAGTAATGCAACTGGATAACTCATTAGGAAGAGAAGCTAACAGGTTATAAATCTCCAAAGAGATAAGATCAAAAACAAAATAGGTACCACACATGATATTTTTTTTTGTGTCTATTCATTTTAATGTTTCATCATGTACATTCTATTGATTCTGTAGCATTTTAATCTTCAGAAGTAACTTTTTAATAAAGAAACTTTGATCAAAATAAATATTCAAATAACAATAATTTGGATAAAAAGAATTCCATTTCTGTAGAATCATTATAAAATACTTATACACAAATTTTTAAGAACATGAAATTTGTATTTATTTTCTGATTAAAAAAAACAATTATATTAAATAATTAAACTGTATTAGTTTAGAAAATGAATTAAATCTGTAAGAGAGATAAGAAGAGATAAACAAAAAAATATATGAGTCAGTAGAAATTTATCACATCCAGATGGTGATAGGGACCTTATTTATATTGGCTCCATAAAGCGCTCCTTGGGAGTCAGGGCGCATGAACACCACGCAGACATACAGCATGCAAGGAACACCACGGCCCTTACTATTTACATGGCTGATCCTGACATCGAGGCGGTCTTTAACCAAGTGAAGGTCATCCTCACGGTGCCTCACCCTGAACACCTGAGTTGGTTAGAGGCCATTTCCATTTACAAATCTAGCCTTATCCCACGTGCATTAATCACAAAGAAGAACTGAATTTGTCAGTTGCTTGGCAAGTCCTGATGGACACCAACCTTTAATTACCAAATATTGGCTACCCACACGAATGCGCATATCCAACATAACAATTTTACAAGACATGGATTTGTTCTAATTTTCAAATCTCTGTGTTCTATTTATTATGTGTTCCATCAGTTATTCTGTGTATCACCTGAGGAAGAACTTTAAACTGTTCGAAAATGTTTGTGATGTACTTTATCCTTTGTGTCATTCACACCGGTAACAGGTTCAAGATACGTTGCTGACTTCACCCCAGTGTTGTTGGATGTAGATGTTTAAAAAAAACATTAGTGCTTCTTAATCTAAGTGGCCATTTTAATCCACTGAATTAAGCAATGTACTTTTAACAATAGTGGTAGTTCAACCTTGATTGGCACATAAATATAACCAATTAATTCTATATAAATTAAAATATGATAAAATTTGTCAATTTAGTTCTCTTTGATTCAATCCCAATCATGCAATTTTATCTTTCCAATATGACCAGACTGCCAGTTTTGTAATACATGAATTTTATATTTAACTTAAAAATCACTCAAAATTTAAACATATCAATACTTGGGTATGTATGTCATTCTTCCCACCCATAGCACTGATTGCAGAAAGAGAGAAGCGTACATTCATAACTCCTACCATTCCATATCTAGAGCCCATCTCATTACGCATCACAAAAATTTTTAAGGAATTCCAATTAAACCTTCCAATTAAACCTCGAATAACCTTGCACAGAATCCTCCATAACAACAGAGATGTATTTTACACACTAGAAAAATCGAGAGTTTATTCAATTCCATTACAACAGCCAGATAGCAATGCAAACCTTTTTTTTTCGCATCAGGCCACAACAAGAAAGTTACAAATCTGTCTTACTGAACACCAGAATGATATCTATAAGAAAAAGTGCACTATAGAACTTTCTAGGAGTGTTGTGGAAAGAAACTGTGCACCAATAAGGAATGAGACTTTGCTGCTAGTACAACAAGTTGACAAAAAAGTTACTTTTATCTGGGAGGTGTTATTTATTGAAAGATTGGAACCCTGTAATAAATCTATGTTGGATCTCCCAAGAATTTGGGTATCATATTTTAAAAGTTTAAGCATTTAACATTTATGTCTTCATGGAATCACCTATTTGCCATAAGTCTAAAATTACTAACAGCATGTAAATGCTTATCTTGTTATTTTATCTAATTTTACTGTTATTTCATACTGATTTATCTCTATGTGCATGCCATTCTCGTGCCTATGTTAGGTTAGTTTAAATTTAATTTAGAAAATTTGAATTTCATTTTGAAAATGTGTGTTCCATTTTCGAATATTTAATATTGCTTTTCTAAAATTTATCATAATGTTCCAAAGTTACATTCTTTGCCATGATAAAATGTTAAAAGTGCTTGCAATGATGTTATAATAAAAACCTTTTAATGCCAATAGATACTAGTTATCTCTTGCTTTAATGGAAGTGCATTATCCTCAAAGAATAAAGGTATATTATGCTGAAAGTGGAAAGGTGTATTATTCTCAAAGTGAAAAACATTTATAATTATTTGCGCAGCAAATAAAGGCAAAACACTTAAAAAAATTCTGACAAATTTGCATTGTTAAACAAACAAAAACACAGTACTGTAGACGTAAATTCTATTACCTTTGGTTTATGATTACCCGGTTATGCCTTTCTCTATCATTAGCCCATTTAAAGCAGTTACTATTGCATTCTAAATTTGTAAAGTTTTTAATATTGTTTATATACAATATTAAAAACCTTAGATGCCAATAATTCAAATATATTTTTTATATTGTGTACAAAAAATTTTATTTCAGAAAATAATAACTGTATTTTACAGAGAAAACAATTTATTTTAAGTATTTCTTTTTATCTAATCACACTTTTATTATTTTACTTCTTGAAACATATAAATAAACTAAAATATTTGGTTGGTTTATCAAATACATAAAAATATAAAAGATAAAAATTATCAATTCAGATTTATTTAATTATTTCAATAAACAGCTGTAAACCTACTTTAAGTAGCTACTTATAATTAATTTGCACATTCTTAAACTAATTTATTTACTATAAAATTATTAATTTTATCTATAAATTATCATCATGAAGTCATTAATTTTATATCATCATCTTTAGTTAATGGGCTTTCAGTTAATATATTTTCATCTTAACACAGCTCATTAATTACAGATAATTTTCACACTTCACGCAACCTGTAAGGAGGGTGAGGGACAGAACTCGAGATACGTCTGTCAAACTATCATTAAAATTTCGAAAATTCAACTCGGAATCAAACTGGAGTTTCCTAGAGAACATGCCGATGCCTTTACTATTAATTATCTAACAATACATCTGTACTTCACGGCTAACACTGATAATATAAAGCAATAAATTGCATTGAAAATAATTTAAAGAACATAAATGCAACAGCAATTGTTCCACAAATATCTTTATGTTAAAATAAGAAAATATTGGACAAACTGAAATTTTTAATAAAATTTGGTAAGAGCAAATGTCTTACTGATAATGCAATTTGCATGGACTTTTACCTTTAAGGAAATCTTATCGACAGAGTCAAAGCTGGAAATATTAATATTATTTTTGTTACTTAAGATAAAACTGAGGTTAGTTAACTTTATATCATAAAATGGATATTTTTCAGAAGATTTCTTGATTTTAATCTAAAAGATTTTGTTTACATTTTCAGCTGATGACAAATTTTGCACTATCGGGCAGTGGCTCTTTCTGCCAGTTTTCGTTTCAATAATGGAAAAATCAATTGTGGAAATTGATTTTTATTGTCTGCTTTCCATTTAATCTATGGTTTTAATATTTTAAATAATGTTTTATGCATTATAATATATTCACTGTGTATTTTTTACCTCTCTTTTTGTTTTACCTGTCATTATTAGCTAAGTGCATGGACAATGACATCTACACAATCATCCCCTACCTGATTGGACAATATTGGGAGTAATGATTACAACTGGAACAGTACAGGATTAACCGAAGCTCAAAATATGTTCACACACAGCAAATTTGGACTGAGGCTAAGCAGACAAAGGGTTAGGCTATGTAATAACTCGAAAAATTATTTATTTTAAATGAGAGGAGGTACTGAAGTCTCCCTTCTTGTTCACTGTAATGCATGCCAAAACATTTTGAATAAAGCCTGTGTGTGTAGAAAGAACCTGCCAAGAGCAGTTAGTCTGAATATTCTTATTTGTTTCTACAGGCTGGTTTCTCATTTAGGTTCGATTTTGATTGGTATGCATTTAAAAAATCAACCCTTTAAGCCAAAAAATGAGAACTGTATAGATTATTTTTCTATCTCTTATAAAACAGTTCATATATATGTAGTAGAAGCTATTTCCCTTATTTCCCAGTTCTTAAATTTTCTAAAGAACCTTGCATATTACATATGGCTGGGATACACAAACAATAACTGTGACAGGGCCAACTCAATGGACGAGTCTATGAACTGACTGCCTCAAGAGACAAAATGAGCAGTCAAAAAAAAATACACTAAAATCCCATAAATATACTTTAAAGTTGTTTATAAATACTTCGTACAAGAATACCAGTGCTAGAAGTGCTATCTATTAGCAAACATTTCGAAAGCAGGGACAGCAAAAGTCAGTTTTGCCTCAGGCACAAGTTACCATCAAGTTAACAGTGACTGCAGAAGCAAACTTTTCCAAAGCAAAGTTCTTCATCCAACATGCCTTTCATCAATAGTGACTCAGCTGTTGTGGCAGTAAAATGCAGGCAAATCTTTACTGTGGATTCTTGGTTAGTCACCACAGTAAAATGGCTACAAAAGCAATTCACTCATAGACAAACTTAACCAATGTGTCAAAGCATAATGCATGTGGTGGTTTTTTTTGCACATGGTGGATTTCGTTAGGAAATTCTGGATCACCCAGCCTATAGTCCAGATCTGATACCATTCAACTGTCTCCTGTTAGGGGCCCTTTAATGGAAGCCTCGGGAGACAAAAGTCACTGCAGCCAGAAAGTTTGTCATGCAGTGACTCCAACATCAGTTAAAATACTTCTATTCTGCAAGCAAACTATTGTTACAAAAACAATGACGAAAGTGTGAATGTGTAAAGGAGATTAAAAAAACCATAAATTGGGACTATGTAACAAAACAGTTCCTCACAGTTCCTTCATTGAAATTCTGGGTAGAAGTTGAGCCATCTTGTATATTAATTTTCAACAATTTTAATTAAAATTCACCATATTACTAGTAATTCAAATTTAAGATACACTTCCCCTTTTAAAAAGAGAATTTTCAAGAAAGAATTGAATGATAACTAGAAAATATAATTAAATGGAATTTATTAAAGAGTAATGTTGTTAATAATGTATTTAAAATAAAGTATATTTAACCAAAAGCACACAATAAATAGGAATTATAAAATTTTCATTAATACTTTAATACCATCACATCTTTCTCAGATTTCCAGCAGTAAGTATTTCTTATCATCCTGAACATTTTCGATCTCTTTCAGAGGCCTACTTTAGAATACAACTTGTTTTCTTTATGCTTTAATGTTGACCAAATTCCTTTTTTTTTAGTTTAGCAAATCAAAACACAACAAAAATGAATTGTAACTTGAAGCAGGCCTCTGAAAGAGACCGAAAATGTTTGGGATAATAATAAATACTCATTGTTGGAAGTGTAAGAAGTGTGTTGGTATTAATTATACTGTTCTAACTGCCATAAAATCATATGGTAATAAATACATAAAAATTTAATTACCATTACTCTATTTAAATATATATAAATCAAATTATCAACATACAAAAATATTTAAATAAAGCCATCTTATTTCCATTTTTCAAATATCATCATCATTCTTTGTTTTACATATATGTTATTCATCAAGTATTCAAAATGAAAACAGCTGTAAACAACATCTGTAGCATTTTTTTTTTTATTTTTAACGAAACAGATGTTTTATTTCAAAATTCCACACAAATTCTCTATTATTTAGAAATAAGCTTAATATAAAATTTTAATGTTTTTATAATATTTAAAATCCATATCTATATATATATATAAAAATGGACATGTATGTCCCTATATCTCACTTTTTCGCCAAAACTACACATCGCACGTGAATGGTGTTTGTATGTGGTGGTAGCCCCAAGTCTCCATTCGTGCATAGGGGTGGTTGCGTCTCGATAGCTATAAGGGTGCGGGAGATATGAGGCTGAAAGTGGTTGAAAGTGGCTTTCTATTTCGAATGTTTTGTTCGAATTTGTTCGAATTAAATTCGAACATAAAATTCGAATATTGGTTCGATTATAGAACGATTGTAAACGTTCCAGAAACGTTGAAAATAGTTCGTTTGACTAAACGTAAAAATTCTCTAATTAGTCTGGAAACGGGGGACCTAATTCTTGCATTCTGTGAAAACGGGTAAGATTGGCTCTAATGTAATTATCTTAATCTTCACTATCTTTACTTTTTGCCCAGCGAAGCGGGTCCTTGCAGCTAGATTCTAGATTACTTAGAAAAACAGTCTTTTATATATATATAAAAAACTATATTACATACAAATAAAAACCCAGCGAAGCGGGTCCTTGCAGCTAGTTTCAAAATAATAATCAAATTTACTATGCTAATACCATTAAACAAATAAGTCTCTGCTGCTGTTGAAGAGAAAAATGAAAAAAATTCCTGAAGGCGGACCAGAAAGCCCAAAAGTACCAAGCAGATGGACAGATAGGCATTCTATTTTATGTATATAGGTTTGTAATTATATTAATTAATTTTTTTTATATAATATCTTCAAGAGCAGTCCTTGATGGTTAGCCACTGGTCATACATCCCTGATCAATAGCAATTTTTTTTTTCCTTCAAGAAAATAGTCAGTTTGAGACACTGCCTCAAACCTTGACTGTGGAATACTTTGTCTCTTTGTATCAATGCAATACTTTATTCTGTAATATGCTTATGGAGAAAAAACCCGAAAAATTAATTAATTACATAAACATTTATTGATGTAATTATTTATCATTAACCTTTGCACCCCAGAAAATTTTATGTGGATGACCACACACCAGTATGCACAATCTTACAAGAGAATCACTGTTTTAATGAAAAATTAAAATTTAACAGCATTTTATATAATCACAATAATGATTTTCCTTTCTTCTAATATTTATAATGGACAAACTACTTTTAAATAATCAATATCAATAAACTATTTTTTTCTTTTCAGCATTTATATTGTATTTAGAGCACTTCCAAAGAAATCATTATCGATATTTCAACATTTTGTTTCCTTCTTACAATAATGTTATATAAGACTTCCATGTTATATAAAACATCGAGTCAATATGTATCTCATATTCATATTAGAACTGATATCTAGGGCAAGGACAGTAGCTACAAGCCCCACCATTTCATAGCAGTTGGTATGAGAAAAGGCAAGATAGCATGGTCAACACTACATTCAAATTATTTTTATATATCTAGGATCATTTGTTGAAGTAAACCTTGCATTTAGACAAGTTACATTACATAACGATTTGAATAATTCTATTTCCTTACATTAATTAAATCTTTTAATTACTGTAAAAATTTTAATTATTAAAAGCATATTAAATATAAAAATCAAGTTATCATCTTTATAAATTTGAAAATTTTGTATCTTTCAGTAGCTCTAAATCATTCACTCTAAAAGCTTTCGGCAAAGGATATAATACACTAAAACCTGTGTAAACCAGAATGGCATGGTACCTAATATTTATTCTAGTTTGGCATGTTTCCATTCTGAACAGTTTTTTTTGATAGAGAAAATAAACTCCATTCCAAAGAATTTTTTCTGTACAGGAAGTTTTCCATTTTATTCAGGTTCCAATTAGGTAGGTTTCCGTTTTATTCAGGATCTGTTTTGGACATGATTTACTGGATAAAGAACCTGAGCATCTTTATGTCTAAACATTGTTGAGTTGATTAACTATTTTGATATCATTAAAATTTTTTAATCTGAAAAGGAATAGATGCTTACTTAGGATACGGAAAATATTAAACTTTTAATAATTGCATTTTTATCTTAAAATTAAATTGAAATATTAAATCTCAAGGAGTCTGCTATAAAAATTGTTGAATAATAAAGCAAAACTAGTAGAAAAATAAATTGTATAAATAGAAAAAGTTAAATGTATTTCCTTATTTTTGAAAGTAAATTATAATTAATTCATAAAAATTAAATTTTACACTACAGACCTTTTAAAATTATATATAAAAGGTGTCCAATAGCAGTGCCAGATTTAATTTTAGAATAAAACACATTATTTATTAAACAACTGTGGATATTTTTATTTTCGTATAAAGTAATGTTACAACCCATTTCAGTGTCAAGTCATTTTTACATGTGGAAGATGAAGTCGCCAAACATTTCCACAACTCTGATGACACAATGCACTCTTTTCACAAAATTACTTATGACACTAGTGGCTAATTCTGGTCCAATTCTGCCATAACACATCAAATCTCCATTCTGTGATTAGAATTGTTCATGAGTTATTGGCATAGATATGAGATTTGACAAACTCCCACAGAAGAAAGTTGTGAGATGTGCCTTCGATGGACAATTCTGGTCGGCATTGCACGAGATGGCGGTCCAGAAAACTGTCTGCTAGTAACTTAGCTGTTTTGTGGGCAGTGTGGCAGATGGTGCTGTACTGTTGAAACCTCATGTCTTCCAAATTCATACTGTGCAATTTACATCTGGCACCGTTAATGGGACAACCTTTATTTAATTATAATTAAAATAAAAACTAGACACATCAATTTAAATATTTTGTTCAAAGCTTCAAGAACTTCTTAATTTGTAAGATTTGGTTAGAAGTTTGTTGCATGCGAGAATAAAAACTTTTTGTTGCGGTTTCTTTAAAATATATGCATAATAATTAATGCATACATTTTAACAGGGCTATATATATTATTTTAACAAACTCTAATGAATTAAATATCAATTTTTTAAAATTATTTCTGTAACTTGTAATTGGCAAAGCAAACGACATAGGAAAATTTTAATATATTTTTATAATATCACCATCATGGATGATTAATAAATAAATTTCTTATCATTAAAAAAAGAAGTAAATATTTTATGAAGTAATAAAATGACAATGTGAAAATGAGCTTATCTACAACTGATACATTAATAAAATTGCTATATTAAAGATAAATGAACTTGGCAAAAAAATAATTATAATTAAAATGCATTTTAATGATGATAATTCATTTAAAAATTAAAATAACAAAAAATGTATGTGCAGGGATGTGGAGAACAATCACAAGAACTAAGACTGGGGTCTCCCAAACCCCTCAATCTCTGACACAATCTCTCAAACTTCTGTTTCTTTTCTTTCTCCCTTTATGCAATCAAAACTACATAATTAAATTTTGTGTATTTCATAATTAAAACTTCATTATACAGATCTGGTTGGGTCCCAGGATTATAGCCAAGGTAATGCACTCTTGCATTCTCACATGTACACAAATTAAAATTAATTAAATTCTTAAATTAGTCAACAGGAAAGTTATCAAACAAACAGTGGGATTATCTATCAGGCTAATTAATTATTAAGAAATTAAGTAATTTGGCTATGGGATCTGACTGTTTATGTGATATTTCATTATTTGGTTGTTTGTATATATGTTAATGGGAAAGTTACTTATTAAATGAGGAAATAAATAAAAGGAATAAAAGTTAAACTGCTTACTAAACACACTTGAATATTTATAAAAGTTAATTTGCTTAAGTTTGATAATTTAAACATTTTGTTGCATTAATTCATTTGGTAAATGATTTCTTTAAACAGTTGAGCATAAATGATAAATATTCACTATACCTTGAAGATTCTTCATTCAGACCAAGAATCCTGACTAAGATCAATGAGTAAAGTTACAAAAAAAACCTTTACATATCACTGAAATAATGATTTTTATAGCCAATTTACTATAAAATATTGTAAAAAACACATTTTAATGTCTGCTTCTTTGCTAAATATTGCATGTTCAATGAAAAGATAGAAATGTATTTTGTTTTTGTCATCTTCCTTAAATTTACAAAATTATAAATAATTACCAGTACACATTCAATTTATTTCTCAAAAAAGTCTCTACTTTTAATTGTTTCCTATTTGTTGGAATTAAATACAGCATTTTCCCTTAAAGTACCTAGTTTTAAACTGTTCTGTAAAATTCATTCCTTCAGATATGTGAATAAAATGTATTTGTGAATGTTTGTCAAATATGCCGAGTTTCAAACACACATGCTCAAAAGAGCTGCCGCAGCCAAATGTTGGCAATCTGGACTTCCAGTGCCAGCAGTGAAGGTCCAGATTGCCAGGCTCCATTTCTTAGTCTGCTTGATCGTCTCTTCGAACTTTTTCTTTGTGGTCATGTCAAGGATCGTATATGGGCTACAAAAATGCCATAAATGAGAGCCCCATGTACAAGAATTGCAGATACCATTAACACTACCTCCTAACATCCTGGTTACATTCAGATGCATGTTAGAATAACTAGAATGTGTTTATGAAAGATAGAATGTTTAGATTCAGGGCTGTTTTAAGTACTTTCGAAATCAGTACATTCTCTCTAAAGGCACTATATAGATAGATAGATACAGATATAAAACAAAGATATTAGTAATGAGCAGTGAGATAATGCCCTATTCTATAAGGTCATGGCTGAACAGACGCAGCCCTACGTGAACATGAAAAAACAATGCATAAAAGAACTTACAAGGATCTGTCTTTTAGTAGTTAAATCAGATTATTAATTATTGAAAATATAATTGTACCAGTATTATGCATCTGCAACAATTATTTTCAAAGTTAAAATTTATTCAGAACTACCTCCAATCAGTGATGTGTTGTGACAGACTTCTTTCATCTCTGATCTTGTCCATTAAAAGAGATATTGATGAGGAACTGATTTTTCATCTATAATTGATGAATTTGGAACTACTAAAAGTGGGAAAGCCATTTTGTAGGTGAATTTATGTACATCTACTGAATTTTCTAATTCATAATAAAACTACAGTACGTGTTATTACTTTATCATGTGTATTATTGTCTGTTTCTACATTAAAAAGGTTCTTATTTTTATAACCTAAATAAATATACATTATAACTCCATTGGTCTTTTTTATTGAGCCTCAAGAAATATATTTTACCTAGGGCCACTTCTGTATGCCAGATGTGCCCATGTGTTAACATAACTCTGTTTAAAACAAAGATTACTCTTCACTCTTTGTTATTTTATGAACAATAGACAATAGACTAAGGTTATTTAATTACACACCAACCGAATGCCGAAAATCTATCAGGCTAGTATAAGGCTAATTGCCCGATAGATTTTCGGCATTCGGTTGGTGTGTAGCTAAACAGAATATATTAAACTTATTGTTAAAATATAATTATTAATGTTAATAAGAGATGGCGCCTAACGCTTACCTCTAGTGCCAAATTGGTTACGTAATTCATTTAGTAATTAGCCTTAAACTTGCCCGATAGATTTTCGGCATTCGGTTGGTATTTAGCTAAACAGAATATATTAAACTTATTGTTAAAATAAAATTAATTTAATTAGGATTTGTGATCAATGCTACTCAACTTTTATCTGAAAATTAATTTTGTGATCAAAGTTACCACTACAACTCATGTCGCAAAGTCTGACCCTTTTATAAACAAAACTTTTGTAAAATAAAATACCAAGCGAATTGAAAGTAATAGATAAATAACTTTAATTTTTTCCTACCATGTTACCGATATAAACTAGATACAGAAAATTCAATCATTTAATTTATAATTTATTTGTCAATAAACATAACAAACTTTTAATTAAAAACAGCAAAAGAACTTTATTTATTTATTTAATTTTTACAATTGAGAATGTATATATATATATATATTGTAATATTTTTACCCCCCATTTAACGGTATAACAGACCTATAAAAATTAAATATATTAAACTACAAGTNTTTTTCTAAGTTTTATAAATATGGTTTAAGAAAATGATTTAACAATTGTAATTTTCTGTAGATTCAAATTGAAAATACTCCAGAATAACTTAAAAATCTAGACTTAAAAAAATTTTATTTAGCCAGTTACTTAATTGTTATCAAGTGGCAACATCAACGTACAGTACGGTACTTATCATACTTAAAGAATTTTATTATTATTAGATAATCAGGATATTGACAAAATTATAGAACAAATTATACAGCACTTATACTTCATTAAATATGAAAAATTTCAAACAGGAAAAAACTAGGTTAAATAACAGATGTATCATCTAATAAAAGAAGAAACTGAGAATTCTTTGAAGTTATTTTAACGGAGTCATAAATTCTTAAAGAGTTTTTGACCCACTTTCTTATGCAATGCATTGTTAATATGGTATGTTAAAAAATAAATTGTTAAAGCTTCCAGCGTTTTAATCACGTTCGTAAACTGGCGACAACAAAAAAAACATTGGAATTTTTAATAAGAAGTCAGAAATATTTATTTTTGAATGATAATTACCTACTGAAAATCATGTTTAATCTTTGTTACATCCTTTAATTTCACTTTGTTACACATAAAAACCTTTTTTTACTGTTATAATTTATACAAATTAAAAGTTATTTCTTTCATAAGACTCTTATGTATACAATATTTTCTTAACAGTTATTTTTGCCAAATGGTAATAAGATTAAAATTGAAGGCAGTCTGTTGGAGAACAGTCACTATTCATTCACTTTTGCTGTTCTGGAATATAACTTTTGAAGGCTGACCTTTCTCTGTAGGCTGTTTTGGTCACCAAATTTGTTAAAATTTCCTTTAAAAACAATGAAAAAATATCTGACTGGTAACAATACAGACATCATCTTTCCTTTCCATCCGAGCCATGTTGTTTTTAAGGATTTTTTTTAAACTTTGGCGACCTAAGCACTACAAAGAAAGGTGTGCCGTCAAAAGCTGTATTCCGGATTATGAATAAATGGTGATCGTTCTCTGACAGACAGTCTTCAATTTTAATTTAAGCCAAATGATTACTGGATTAAATTGGGCTACATTACCACTACTAATAACTATACAGAGTAATCACCAGGCTTTGAAATGTTCATATTTGTTTAATTTTAATGTATACAATAACTGATAAATGATATAAAATATAATTATTTACTGTTCATTCTTAATATTACATTTGGGATGTAATATTAATTAAGAATAGAATATTTTAAAATGTTTTCTATAATAAAAATATTTTTTAATTATTAATTAAAAACTTTTCTGTCATAAGCATTACATATGTACAGTTATTATGAATGTAAAGGTACAAGATTATATAATGTGTAATTACCTGAATTAGATGTACAGTATTCAATATTGTAATTTACTAATTTTATTCTATTTTTTGACTAATGAAGCTATTATTGATTGTATTACCATAAATCTCTTGGAAATTATGTAATATATATAAAAATAGTTTTCGAGTTTATTCAATATTATTAATTTTTCCAATATCTATTTACAGTATATATCTAGGAACTGATTACATTTTTATAAATCGATGTATAGATATATCACTCATAAAAATCTCCAATAGTAATATATTAAATTAAATAATTTATATTCATACTATTGGATATTTTTATATTTATTCCACATAATACTAACTCAAAAAAAATGACGATTCTTGATTCTAGAACCTGATGACGACTATTAAATATAGCAAAAAACATTTTTTTCGGTAATAAATGTGCCACTTTTACAGAATTTATGGTATTTTGGAGTTAATATTAATCCTTACATCCAGTTTTTTGAGATTTTTATTTAATTCACATATTAATAGTATAGTTATTGGTGTAAGCAATGTATCTACATTCTACCAATTTACATACAATGATTATTATTTATCTGATACCTGTTATCTACAAATTGAAGCATATAATGGACTTTATCATTATTGACTTTACTAAACATAATTTCTCTTCTTTGATTTTGTCTTTTTGCACACTTCACATTATCAATCTGATTAATATTTTCTAACATTTAGCTATTTCTTTCTACTTAACCTATAAAATTTGATTAAATTTAATGATTTTTAAATTATTTGTGTTGATCTGAAGATAGACAAAGTTAAACTAGGCTTCATTGTTTAAAAATTCAGAATGTAGAGAAGAATGTTTTCCAATAGGATGCAGTTTGAATTTCACATTTTCAAACTCGGGACTATCAAGACGAATCAGGCTATAACTAAGACAATAAATATCGTAAATCTTTGAAAGCCAGTACCTTTGTAGAGTAAACAACACCTTCCACACTTTAAATATGGAATTTAAACATTTAATTTATTTAAAAGTTTCAAGTAAATTATTGCTGGAAAAACATGGAAGATGTTCTTTACTCTAGACCAGTTTTTTCAATTGTTGGTCTGCAAAAAAATTTCAGTCTACAGAAAAATATTTGATCATACTGACACTGGAGCAATTGACTACATGTGACATTTAATAGTAATTTAGAGTTATCATATGTACTTTGTTCCATACAGTAACTCTAGATAAGCATAATAAATAAGCATAATTCATAATCACATATAATTACTGATCCATGTAAAATTATGCATAATTTTACTGTTCCTTGATGAGAAACACTGTTCTAGATACTGAATATCTTAATTTTTTTTATTGAGACCAAATGATGTCAAGACCAAATTGTTATCATTGGTCATTCTATGACATCTGATCTTTGCAAGCTGCAAATGACCAGCTGAAAATGTTACAGAATAAAGAATCATTTTGATTTCCTGAACTTAATGATTTAATCTTGTAAATTATAACACAATGTGAAAATTTGTAAGATAAGCTTTTTATGTGATAAAATCAAAGGTTAGTTTGCAGTTTATAAAACTGTTTAAAGTAATTATTAATAGATGCGCTAGTTATTTTATTTTTTGCTCTTACGCTCTGTGCTTATAATCATTGTGGGTCAGGCCGACAATGGGGGGTAAGAGATGGGGCATAATATATCCAGAAGGATTAACTTTCCAGTTTCAAACCAAAATCTTCCAGATGGTAGGATGATTCTTAACTGTCTTGGCAATTCAGCCATCACACAAGCTGGTTTACTAGAATCGTGAGAATCAATAACAGTGAATTCACGTAATACTTCAGTCTAATCAATATGACCTGCTTTGCATTTTAGTAGAGAATTTTCTTTTCACATAAAGATAATGAATAAAAATTGTAATGGAAATGAATAAATTAGTTAACAGCTAATATATTAAAATAAAAGTCAATTTATCTTATAAATATGATATAAATGTATACTTACAGCAAATACTGCATTTTGCAGGCCAAAAGGTATAGGAGTAAGTCTAGAAACGACCACAATCTTAAATGCCTGCCCTCCTTCAAGTAATGAAAGCACAGACTGTAGTAGAGTGGTTGTAATTAATTTCGATTTGATAATATCAAAACAAAAATTTTTCATTAAAACTTGTGCTACTATCACACCCACGCAAGCTGCTACAACAGAAGCCAATATGCCAAGTACGAGTCCAAAATGATACCCACAAGCCAAGTTTAAAAGTATATAACCCCACATAAAGGGAAAAGAAACAGCCGTGTATAAAATAACAAACATTAGATATACCATCCATTCTTCTTGGGTATCCAGCCACAGGAGACAGTACTTAACGTAGTTGCGGCTGACAAAGAGTAGCAGACATATAACTATCACGAAAACACACGGTGTTAGATACGAACACGCACAACGGCAAAAAGGCACTTTGGATAAAAGGCACAGTGCCAACGAATACGGGGCTATTACGTATCCGTCCGAGGTAGAAGCGACAGACGAACCATCTCCATGCACGTTTAAATCCACTGGAACGGTCTCAAGTAAATTGACATCCTCTACTGCAGGAGGGAAAAGTATTGGTAAATCTACAGACACTTCTCGATTTATCATCATTCTTCTCTACCATCAGGACTCTCATTAAGTCAATCTGCTCGACATCAATTTTGTAAACAAACAGTTTAATGTCGATTAAAGAATACCTAGAAAAAGAAAAAAACAATAAAATGTAGTTGTTTATTTATGAGGCATTGCCAGTTTATGATTTTTAAGAATGCTTCTTGTCTACAAGCTTCTTTCTGGTATTCAAGAGGAGCAAGTAGGCCTTCTACTTCAGGTACTACTTAAGTTCAGTTGTGTATCCGACACAGTATAATTTCATCTCCAAATAAGACAGTCGGGACCTTACCAGAGCCATAAACCACACATACAAAATCAAAAAAGTGAATGAAACCACACCTCTATGCACACCAGCCCCCAAAATCAGTCCACTTCCAGATTGTATGCGAATGGGAGTCACGGCACTCCACCAAGACTATTGCATTTAACTATTTGGCCTATACGATTATGCCAGCTTGGAGTAGTCCACTTAACCATTTGTGGAGTACTTGACATTATATAGTTTTAGGGGGTGTGATGCTTGCCTTCACGTGGCTGCAGAGTGCAAGCACCAAAGTGCACAACTACACGAGAGCATCGATTGAGGTGAGCAATAGCAAGCCTCGACCGACGCGGAGCACGGAGAATAAGCAGTAGTACCAGTTTACGATAAGAACAGATCTTCAGAGACAAATATCTCGCAATGGGTGGCACGTACGGGTATGGATTTTTGTTTGTACAATTCTGGACAGTGGGACATCTTACCTCTGATGCAGCATACAACCCAACTAAGGTGGAGACAGTCATACCCAAAGTGGAAAACCCATTTGCTCCTCCAAACGAAAAGGGAAAGAAGCCTGCAGACAGGAAGCAGTCTTTAAAATGTAATTGTCCAATTGAATAATAAAATATTTACGTTTGTAATTTATGGAGAAAATATTTACATGACCTCCCACTGCATTATAATTAATGAATATATTATAAAACCTGATATAAGGTTTATCTGGACAGGAAATTGAAACAATTTTATAACTATTTCGTCAAAATACAATGCAAGATTTGCATATATTGTAAAGAGGAGGGAGGATACTCACCGTAACAGAAAGTAAACAACCACTGAAGATATTCGCTTCGATTAATTCACAGCGTTATCGTACACTCGTGTCAGCTGTTCATTCCACCTATAAAATTTTCTCCGCTAGAGGCGCCTCTATGATTATTGTCACGCTGTTTTATCGTCTGGCTTTTATTTTTCTCGTCTGAGTTATTTTATTAATGTTAAAACTTTCCGTTAAATCTAACTTAATATTATTTATAGTAAATAACGTATTATTACGAACACAGATTTCAATCGCACGCTTTTTTGTGCGAACAATTAGTTTTATTTTCATTGTCCATGTATGCGCCGTGTCCGGTATTTATCCGATTTTTCGCCAATGCTTCCAATTATTAATATTGTAGTGTATTTGAAAGCGTTAATAGAGAAGTTGCGGCTGACGTTTTCATCGCGAAAACGTGTACGTCGGACGTTCAGCGCAGCCTTCCTGTAAGCCTAGAAGGTTGACAATGGCGTTTGGTACGTCGAGCATGATTCCACTGACGTTCCAAACGCCATTGTCAAACTTCTAGACTTACAGGAAGGCTGCGCTGAACGTCCGACGTACACGTTTTCGCGATGAAAACGTCGGCCGCAACCTTGCTAATAACATCAATTTATAGAAAACAGTACGGAACCGCAAAGAGTCTTTCCCAAATAATTTTAACGCCCCGAAACACTACAAGAACAGATTGTTATCCTACACTCTCTACCACGGAACACTGTTGCAATACTGTATTGTATAATCTACTTGTAAAAAAAAAACAAAATTTAAATGCGTAATTAAATATTGTATGTACATCTAGTAATTAAACACAATATATTCTAGAGTCAAATATGCTTAAGAATACAATAGAATGAAAAAAACACTTGTAGCCCTGTTTGAACCCATAATAGTGTTACTAAAAACGTCCTCTTAGTGACTGAATTTAAAAATATATGTTGCTAGATTAAGTATTTCCGTAATTAACTATTCAAACCGAATGAAATTGTTCGCCTGCTCAACAAATTCTTTCTGATTTTATCGTAAAGCATACATTGTGTGCCGCCATTTTCTCCTACAAGGCGTTAGTTGCGTTAAGCAAATTCAGGTTACAGAAGATACTGCAGTTAATTTACAGTACGTTATGAGCTTTATAGTCTTTAAACAATTTTAAATCGTCAAAGAATCTATCATCTTTGCATTTATGATTTTTTTAATTTAAATAAAAGATGGAAAAATCCCCACCGCCCTTCTCGATGGCCCTGTACTTTGGACTATTATTTTAATAACTAAAACAACTTTTTAAATGTTTATTTTTTATTAAAATATATTAAAAAAAAGCTGCCAATATCAACTTTAATACAAACTGTACATGTTTCGATATTAATAATAATAATAAAATATTACATAGAAACGTACGAGTATACAAAGGTAACATGCATAAAATATGTTACAAAAAAGCACTTTAAGTATATATTTTTTTTTGGCAAAAAATTCAATAAAATAATAGGAAACGAATGTATTCAAAAGTACATTTTGTTATTTAAAATACATCTGTACATTCCGCCATTTTTAATCTCCAACCGATGAGGAGATCACCGTCGCCAGTTTTCAATATTGTTTGCATGGATAAGCCTTGCTACGAGCTTTTATCCAGCAAAGGGAGAAAGGATGTTTTTTAAACGTTTTCAAGAAAATCGCAAGTTGAAAAAATTTCCAGCGACTTACAAGCAAGTACAGCAGAATATACCATGAAAAATTTCATGGCTTCGGGGAGCGAGATCGCTGGTTCGTCTCTCTACGAGTAAACTTTTTCCAAATAAATGCAATTTTTACATGAAGTAATTGTAAATTACACGGGTTTATACGTTAGCAATTCATTTTCTATTAAAAACGCGCTTAAATTAAAACTAAATTTTAAATTACTTTTCTTTTTAAGTCGGGCCCCGTCCCTCACTACCCGGCCATCCCATTGTGGGCCTGGCCGAACCCATAATGGGCTTGCTAAAAGAGGCCCTCTTAGTGCCTACAGGGCAAAAAGTGTTAAGAAAAAAAGCAATTAAACAAAAAAGAAATGATTAGTTGTAACTAACTCCCAATATCACATTGAATTGTAACACATGACGGTAGACAATCGTCTTAAACGTTACTTCTCTGGTTTCTTATTGTTTATATCATAAGGGCATCCGTAGACGGGGGGCAAAGGGGATACTTACCCATCTCTGGAATCGGGTAAAAACTCTATACATTATAACCATAAAAGCCATTGAGATATGGCACCTTAAACCTCGACAATGGGAAACTTTGTATATTAAAATTTTATTACGGGTTGGCCCTCGGTACCTAAAAAAATTAATTAAATAAATAAAAATCTATTAATTGAGCTCTTCCACCCGGAAAATTTTCTGTAGACGTATATTCCTTTTCAAAGACAATAAAACAAATTGTGACTTATTACAGCGAGACCCGTATAAAACGGAATCGCACGGTACCGAATATTTTCCCGCTTTTGGCAGGTTTTAACGTAATTAAATCACAAATTATAAAATAATTAATTTTAAAGACATTTTAAAGACAAACTTGCTTGAAGGTTAGTACCAAGGGTTATCCATGCAAATAACATTATCGAAATCTGTGACCTCTTCTCTTGAGTATACAAGTATCTTTCAGAGTATTACCGGTGCGAAATTATAAAATTATAATCTCAAGAATCGATTTTTTGAAGCTTCTCTTCTTCCGAAGTATCGATTTTTTTCTCTTCGTAATCGAAATTCGGTTTCTCAGAGTTCGTTGAAGTTTCCACATTTTGATCACTTTCGATCAAATCGTCTTCGGAATCGAATTCTTTTGGGCATTCCAAGCATCTGCGGCACGACAAGAAAGGTTTATTTTAACAGATTATTTTATTCTATTCAAAATTTTTAATGAAATTCAATCGTCGGATGCGTATCAGAGGCAAGCAACTACGAAAGCCAACACTAACCACGTAGTCCATTTCACGGGAATGGACTAAGTCGTTGCTTTCATTACTATCGGCCTTAGCTCGTATCTTTCGCGATACTCGGGTGACAATTTAGCTGCTGCTATTGTCATTGCTTAGCTTTGTTCCTTGTTTTATTTTATTTTATTTTTTTTTTTTACAGCAATGCGACACGTGGACCATATGTCGAGGGGGTGCCTCACGACAGGACTCTCTAAGAGAAACTGGCCCCTATTTAAGTGTAACTAATGTGAAGGTTCTATCCACTGGTGGGCTTCTTCCTTGGTATTCTGAAGGGTACTATTTAACAGCAACGACATAACATCAGCAACTATTGGCTTTCTTAGCTGCTTGCTACTTAGAACTACCAATTGTTATTACCTTCCTTCGTTCATTCCGTAATTCAAGCAAGTGGATCCAATACATTCGCAGCATCCGTCGTGAAACCATCTACAGCTTGAAGAACCCATGCTTCTACAAGAGTCTTTGCATTTGGAAAACGACATACACTGCGATAAAAATGCCACCGTACAATTTAACAATTTCGTTTCTGAAGGCAATTCTTCATCGATTATCACTATAAGAAAGAAAATAATAATAATAAATGCATTAATGTTGAGTCTATAAACATTTACCATTCAAATTCCTTTAAAGTTACATTATTAAAAATGAGAAAATAAAGAAATAAAATATAATCCCGACAAATTGCGATACAATCATCGTATTTCATAGTCTCCAATTGTGGGTCTCTCAACACTTGGCCGCCCCATTATGGGCCTGGCAGAATCTTGTTTTCACATGTTATATAATAATGAACATTATTATATAACATGTGAGACAGATAATAATGAACATTACACAAACATATGCAAATTTATATATTCTGAAGACAAGGGGTGCCTTTTCCATTAACAATAAACAGTTAAAGTGAGAAGTAAGAAGCAATCGTACGCAAATCCAAATCTCTACTTCCTTACTTTCATTTGTATGATGGAAGCGTAAAAATGGAGTGCTTTCATTATACAAATGCAAGGAAAAGCTGCACTTTTCCAGCCCGTTGGCCAGGCACCAACCCACGATGGACATAACTAAAGGGCCCACTAGACAGCAAAAAAATTAAGCAATTAAGTAAAGGTAAACATAATATAAGAGTTTGAAAGTAAGCGACACTCTCCCACACCTTTTTGTTTATGTTGAATTAGTGTAGAGTCGAATTTCGACGTCTTCCGGTCTTGTTTACATTTGACACTTGACATTTATTACATTTTAATAGCTCGGGTCTGTAAATAATTCTGTTTTCGCCATCGATGTTCCCAGGATATTCAATTAACTCATTACTGCATACCTAAATCGTATTTATGTATTTATTTGACGTTAAATCTGTTAAAATGTTTTTACATTTAACAAAAACTTAATTTTGGTGTCTTCTGTGTGCGGGCCGTGGGCCTTCGTTCTATCTGTCTATGGAACACCGTGATCGTTTAAATAACCACTCTAGAACAGTCGTTCTTAACCTAGTTTGTGCCACGGACACCTTTGACAGTACGGCTCGTTTTCATAATAAACACGTGAAATGTCGTTGATTTCTATTGGTGGAAAAATAACAACTGACGAGCAACCGAAAGTGTACTGAACCTTCGTATTGTTTCCCAACTGATCGGTGTTAGAGGTCAATACTCCCCCCTCCTCCGTAAACACAAGCGATAAGCATTTACGTAACACGACGACGTAACGTTTTGTGAGAAGAACAATTGTTTAAATTTAGAAGTTTTCCAAATAATAGAAATGAATATTGAGTACAGGATGGCCCAAAAATCGGTTAACTGCGTTTTGTTCCGTGTTTTCTGGGGTACGAATGCACAGATAAGATTGTCGACCGAGTTCGGTTGATTATTAACTTAGTCTTCACACAGGGTTAACTGACTTTTGGATGGCCCAAAAATCAGTTCACCGCCGCAGAGACAATATTAATTTCTACAATAAATTCCTTCGTGAAAATTGTATTGGGCGATCTGTCAAGTGAAGTGCCTCCCGGGAAGGCTTTCTAATACCTAAATAGAATAAACATTCTCCTATTTATTATAGGTATTACTAGTCCTTTGGTGTGATGTGAACCCGCGACCAACTACGAGTGGGTTTATCAATTCGGCCGTTGGTGAATTCGCTAAATCGAAGTACCTCGCACGATAAGAATTGCGAGGACCTGGTACAAGTTTGAGCCTAAAAATTAAATTGTATGGAGTGAAGATCCGTTCACGCGTATTCGGCGGTGCTTTAAGGAGGTAGGATAAGTGCTATTTAGAAAGAGCGCTATATCGAGGTCTGGTCGTATACAGTATAAGATAAGGGGAAGGTAACATTCAAAAATGTGGATTACGTGGAACATAAATTAAGATAAAGCACATCGAATTTATGAAGCATTCCACTTTTAAAACCAATTTTTCGGGAGAAAAAGAAGTAAAATAAAGGTATTTATGATCGAAAACGTTAATAATGTATTTAAAATAAAATATAATTAACGGAATATGTAACAGCATTGGAAATACTATGTACAGTGAAGAGAGTATCAAAGTTAGCCATTCAGTCGCGGGTTCGCACTTGCAAACAGACCGGGCACGTGCAATTATACGGGCCCAGTCTGTTTGCAACTGCCTAAATAGGGGACCAGCTTACCGTAGAAGGTAATTCCGGGAGGCAGGCACCCCCCTCGGCAGATCGCATTAACGTAAACAAATAAACCAAACCAAGAGTACCAAAGAATACCAAGATTTAAGAGTCATTCCAAGTTTAAAACGAACTTTAAAGCCAAAACAAATTGAATGTAATTAAAAATAAATTACCTGCAACATGAAACGGGCTCCCAAATTTAAGAAAGACCCGGTTTAAATTCAGAGATGCATAAAGTACGTCTTAAATTCGCAGTAATAAGCCATATTTCTGCCACGTAATTTTATTGCAGTTACATATTCCGCAATATACACGATGTGAAATCGCTGTAACTCCGCAAATTGCTCGGTAAACTCCGAAAATAAAACCCAGTTGAGGAATAAAGCTTTGTAATAAACGAGTAGAATGAATTTTTGAGGCATTCGCACTAAATTTTAAAGCGATTGATTGTGTTTTCTTCACCAGAAACGGATCCAAAACCGAAGAAATTTCGCAAAAATCCCCATGGATTAGGCAAGATGATGGATCTAAATGCGTAGAATTGCGCATCAGGAGAGCGATTTAATGAGTAAAAATGGATTATTTGAGTGAATTCGAATGAATATTTGAACACGACAGTATTATTTGCTGTTGAATCACGTACGATTTGTGTCATTTGAAACATTATCCAAATAATAAACAGCATCGCCATCCAGCAATGTCGCGCGCTCGTCGTTCTCCGAGAGAAGTTTGCTACTTTTATGGTGAGTTTTAATTAATTAAAATGCAATTTAATTAAATACCCGCATAATATTTCGGTGCGAATATTGGAAAATATAAATTTAAGTAGATTTATAATAGTTTAAACATAGATTTTAATTGTAGTAATTGTATTTTGTAACTTCTATCAATAGGTTCTTACTTTCTTCATTTTGTTAAGGAAATTACACTTTAATTCAGAATAAACACTTAATTATAATAAATGCATAATCAGGTAGATATTCTGTAATATATAAAACTTGGAACTTTGCATAACTTTGCACATTTTTATACAGGAGTTGCAGTTCCAGATTATACATAGAATATATACATTATATGAAATAAAACTATATGGGCAAGCATAAATCTCCATTGTACTTATGTATTAAGTCTTAGGAAAGTCTAGGGTTTCAAGAATTTAGGAACCACGGAGAGGCAACTCTATGTTGGTTCAGTGCTTGGAATCCTAGCGCTTGAACAATACCAAGTATCAAACAGTACGGGCTTTATTATATCCAGGGTGGCTCGTGAACCGGGCGAGGCTCTTCTAGACCCTTATTGCGGCCCCCGTACACAATTTCTCTTTATAAACTCGATACATACAAATATATGTGTAAATAGTAAGTTTTTTGATTATTAATTAAATAGTGTAATATACAAAGGGACTATAAGTTAACTTCCAACAGGCAATTGCTTAGAGTGCATTCGTAAGTCGAAGGAGTTAAATGATTGTTTACCTTGTCAGTCAATCATAAAGTATCAGTAAAGTAACAGTAATAACTATATATAATATAAATAGATGATACGGCTCTCCAATATGCAATTTAATAGAGGACGCAGCTCGTGTTTCCGATATGTCATGTATTGTTCCTGTCATAAAGAGGTTTGGCCACTCCTGTTATATACTCTTAGGCAAATGTACACCTGTGAGGCCTCACGAAGCTAAAAAACCTAAAAAAATTGCTCTTAATTTATAAAGTTGAATTATTAATTCTACTTTCTCTAATAAGTTAATTGTAGATTTCTTATTATAACTTAATCCTTCGTATTTACAGTTTTGTCATTATTTTCTCTTCATAAGATGATAAAAATATAATTAGTTTTCTGTATATAGAGATATAATAAAAATAATACATTATTATATTTATATTTAAGCATTTACTAAATTAAACTTACAGAAATAGAATTTTATGCATTTCAAAAATATTTTTTTTAAATAGAAGTTGTGTTATGGCCACATTACAGAATCATTTGATGTCATAATTTTATATAAATTACCTTTGTTTAATTATTTATTAGTTATTTGTTTTAATGCCGTAATTTTTCCATTGATTGAAAAGTTTAAATAATCTTTAATTAAAAACTTCTATCTTCTTATTGATTTTCTAAAAATATTATAAAAATTTATTTCTGAAATAATGTGAAAGTGAAGTTCTTATTTAAAACTAAAATCAATTTTTATAATTAGTGAAATTCTATTCTACTGAAGAGCTAAATTGAAATCTAACAAGACCCAAACATAGCAGAGTGTCTATAGTCCATCGCTCGTCGGTCCAACATGTTCGGTAATCCGACATTCTGTTGCAGGGTGGCGCACGGGAAATTTTCATGTTACCACTTGGTGAATGCAACCTAGAGAGACTGATGTATGTGTATACTGTCAGTCACCAGTTGCTTGTTGCACATTTGGTCAGCAAAACACTCACAACTGTGATTAATACAATAAAATGAGTTTTTTACTATACAGTATGTACGTACATACAAAACCCAGTAATCCAACATCTGCCAGTCTGATGTTTGTTGGATTACAGAGACTCTACTGTACTTTTAAACTTCCTGGTTTGTTGTTTAGGATGTTTATTTAGTAAAAAGCAATTAAATATCTAAAAGTTTACTTTCTTTGGACTATATTGGGCTAGACTTTAACCTCTGAAACTATACACTAACATACATCAATCCATTACATGTTATATTAAACTTATACTTTCTTAGAATGTAAAAGTTAATATGCCTGTAACCTAACAGTTTTTGAACCTTGTTTGCACATCTTCAGAGAATAAAATATGCCAAAATACAGAAAATCAAAAAAATTGATCATTAAACTTTCAAATTACTTTTAAAGTAAATTAGAGATTTGTTTGTCTAATAAACATTAAAGAAATCTGTTAAAATCAATGTTAAAATGAAGATTTTTCGAAATTTAAGAAATTTTTAAACATTTTTCTCTGACAAAATACAGGGTGTATCAGAATGACATTTTAAAAATTTGAGGAATTGTAGAGAATAAAATTTTGAACATTTTGATATAAGGAACCCATAGCCGGAAATGTGATATAAAGTTTCTACAGTGGTAGGAAGTGCTTGACCGACCTTCACTTTGGTAGTTACCCTTCTGTCCACTGACGTCATGTTATTGTTCTTGACTTCTTCCTCTGGGTTATGTAAAGTCCCTTGTGTACGCAACACCTGTAGGAACAGTTCATGAGCTTACAGAGCGCATCTTTACAGCATTTAATACCATCAGAGGAGAGTATGGCATCTTACAGAGAGTCAGAAAAAACATGGTTTGTCGTAGCACATTATGTAACGAAGTTAGTGGTCATTACATTGAGCATTTACTCTAAAGTACTGCACCCACTGATTCGATGCACAGTTTGATTTTGCACTCTACTGTTTTGTCAATAAAACTTGTCATAAATACTGTATTCTGCTGTTTCATTCAGAATACCAACTGCAAAGTGCTGTAGAAACTTTATATCACATTTCCAGCTATGGGCTTCCTTATATCAAAATGTTCAAAACTTCATCAGCTACAATCCCCCAAATTTTTAAAATGTCATTCTGATACACCCTGTATAAAAGATGAGATTTTAATCTTAAAACAGCTCCACACATTCAGTATTCACCAAATGAGCACATTTTTGGCTAGTATCAAGTATTGTTAATGTTTTTACTCATGACTAATCTTTGGTATTCTTGGTTTCCTCGCTCCTTGTCAATATATTGCGCTGAATCAAAAAGGACAAATAGACAATTATTTGGCAATTGGTAAATACCAAATGTGTGAGCCAAATGTGTTATGGTTCTCAACAGAATTTTATTGTAAGATACATTTTTAAAGTTAAATACAAAACAATTTATGATTACAGTCAACCCCCCCTATAACACAGTAGATATATTCCAGCTTTTATGAATCCATTTTCTACGAGTCCAGTGAATCACAGCCCGGCACGTATGCAGTTTACGGACTGCGGCTGTTTGAAAGGTTTCTTCCATAAAATTAATCGATTCTAGACTAATTTGACTCAACATTTCCAAAATACGTATAATTTTTTGGGAATAATCCATATAAACTATGCTATAAACAAAAAATTGTACAGAGCATGCACCGTTCAACTATGCCATTGCTTAAGCTTGTTTTCATCGTGGAGCTTGTCATCGAATGGCGCTCACGTGCTTCCTGATAAATTATTTTTTTTGAGAAAAATTTGCTGAACTTTGGAAACATCATTAATATAAATATAATTTTTATGGACATTAAATAATAAATGGTTTCTAGTAAGTCTGCTGCTCGTTTAAACTCAACGGTTTGTGCAATATCTGCTATTGGTCTAGATTCGACCAATCCTGCCGCAACACGAGTCCGCGATGACGTTTTACAGAATTATAGGAGTTTTTTTAGCATGTTTGTACAAATACTGTCGCAATTTTTTCACCGTGATATAGGAATCCGAACTATAGGAACCTGTGTTATAGAGGGGGGTCAACTGTATTGGAGCTTATTTAAAACTTAATAAATCAATTAAAAAAAAAAAAAAAATTGCAGATGAAATGAGGAAAATGCATAAAACTTGATGAAAATTTCTATTGCATTCTACCTTAAAGGAAGAATGAAATATATTGTGTGTGAAGCATTTATTTCTTAAAAAAGTAGCACTTACAGATCCAGGTCAAAGTAAAGTATGATAGTAAAATAGTCACAGTACATTAAATATGAAATGTTATTACTCTGTGCTGCAGTGCATACTTCATAGCAGTATTGCCTGTTGTTAATTCTGTCTGGCAACTCACTAGGTAGCAGAGACCATTTTTTTCCAAAGCTATTCCAAGTCCATGAGAAGCTGGATTTGGAAAGCTGAGAGCAGTAACGTCTTTTGAGAGCATTTTACACATGCTCTATGGGATTAAGATCTAAACACCTCACTGGCTAATCCATACATACAGTTCCCCTGTCCCAAAGATATTAGCCTACAAGCCTACCTCAACACAGGTAAGTCGTATTGTTTTGTAGAATAAATGTATCATCTATTGCACCTGCATAAGCACAAACAATGGGACTAAGTATCTATTAAAACAAGAAATAACTATTGGATTGATTATTTTATCTCTATATCTTCTAGCAGTTATGGTTCCTCTCAGAAGCATTTAGAGGTCAGTGTGAGATGTCACCCTAAACTATAATACTGCCTTCGCCACAGATATCCTTTTTACTGATCTTAGAGGGCTGATAGTGTCCCATGCTCTCATCAGATGAGAACAAGGGACGAACTTTGAATTGCTCTGCTAAGTTTACTTTGACTCATTTGTAAATAGCATTACTTTCCAATTAACATAAATTCATGCCCAATTCAAATATTTCCTTCTGTAATTGGTGGTAAGAGGTCATACAGATCTTGGTGAAGCAATCTGCACACAGTGAAGCAGATACCAGTATAATATTAGCCATAGATAGGACAGATCATAGCTCTAAGCAAATAAATGAAGATAAAGATTGTGTTTTTGGAAGCCAAATGTGTAATTTGACAGCCTATATATGCAACAATTAACATATATAGAACTATATATATATATAACTATATATATATATAACTATATATAGAACAATTAACATGCAGTCATCATGCTATGTCATTCTGCCTTTCTCTAGTCTTCTGACGGCTCTCCACCACAATTCATCTAAGAAATGTTGTCTTAACAGCATTATTGATAAATCTGCTATCTCAGAAAACATTTTTACACAACCAGAACACTAAGAAATATATGTGAAACAGCTCTTTTTATGATTGGAGTCTCATTTATAGAAATCTAGGCCTATTGCAGTGTCACTTACTTCCATATGTTCCCATATTTGTCTGTTTTATTTCTGATCTACCTAGATTAATAAATTTTCAACATGTTATTAAAAACTAATCACTGTTTTATTATTTTGTTTCTTCCTTAATTTGTGGAAAACCAGTGTATCAGAACTGAATCAATAATAGTCTGAGCTGGAACTTCACCACTTTATGAAGATACTAAACACACCTTACATACTTTTCCAGCAACTAAATTTAATCAAAACAAACATTTTCAGCCAGACTGATAAGTTTTTGTCGGGTTACAGAATGAAATTTAGATAAGAGATTCTATTTTCGGAATAAAATATTCTTTGACATAAGTTACATCTTTTAAATTATAACAGGATTTTTTTGATTATCCAATGTAATATACAGTAAAAATTCATTAATTCAAAACCTGGTAATCTGGAATGTTCAGTAATCCAATACCCTCTGAAAACTAGAAATAATTAGGCTAATTTGCAGAGGATGCCAGATACAGTAGTTCTATCAATGTAGCCTCAAGAATAGCCAGAACGACCTCAAACACCTATCCAGTGTAACTCAGTAAACTATACATAATCTACATTGTATTGTGACAAACATGCATTGCATTCTTAGAGCTAGTGTATGCTCTGTATTCAGTGATGTGTATGACTGATGTATTTTCTTTCCCAAAAACAGTGTGCCTAAAAACATGTTCTTATACTCAGAGAATGTATAGATTTTGCATATCATATATTTACAGTACACATCTGGAGTATGTGCATTAATCATTCTCAATGTTGATTTTATGTAATAATGTATTCATTAGTGTTTTTATTAGACTTTTCAATCAATCTTATAGTCACAATATAGTCATGCACTGTATTTTTTTGAAGTGATTTTAAAGAGTATCAATAAGTAATCTGAAAGAATACTGCCATATGTGTTGGTCAAAATGTATGGCAATATCATTAATATTAACATAGGCAATAAAAGTATACCAGGTACTATCAAATTTTACAATTTTATTTAAAACCATTTGAATAATTAAATGTCAAAATCATATCGATTGAATTTAATGTTGTTCTGTACTATCATATGATTATGTTTCATTGCATTTGCTTTTTGAATTCTTTCTGTTTCAGAATCTGAAAATATCTGTTCTATAAACAGTTGCTAGGTTTCAAAGGCTTTTCTTTTGGATTGTTTTATTTATTTATTTAAACATTGTGTCTTATTTAAATATGGCAAGCAACTGTTATATAGAAACTTTTGTATGAATAATTTAATTGATAAATGCATGCTGATAGACAGTTAGACTGCCATCTTGTATTACTATTAAATTAAATTATGTTTATATTCTGGAAGAAAAGAGTTCAAGTCCCGGTCCAGATCAATCCTTTCTGTTGTTATTTGTGATTTTTTGGTACATGGGTCTTCTTAGACCTAAATCTTTTCTCCCGGAATATTCTAAATTATTTAATTTAATTCTAAAATGAATTAATTATTAATGTTAATGTGAAATTTGAGATTTTTGTTACATAACAAATCAGCTATGTCAGAAATTATCATATACAGTCGACCCCCCTATAATTACGGTCCCTATAATTACGATTCCTATAAAACTACGAAAAAATTGTGACCGGTATCCGCAAAAAACAGCAAAAGTTCCCTATAATTACCTCAAACGTCATCGGGCAGCCGAACTACTTTTCCGCCGTCTGTAGCGCCACGCTACGGAGAGATTTCTATCATCTGGACGGTATTATATAAATTATATATAAATTAGGTACTGTATATATAATTATATATTAACTTATTGTAACTTTGTTATAATTAAATATATAATTTCCGCCGTCTAGCGTGGCGCCACGCTACGGAGATTTTTACGCTAACTATCGTCTGTCAGTATGTAAATTAGGTACCGTAAGTCTAATACAGTACTGTAATTTTATACATTTCTTGT
>NW_019384425.1:820927-840978 GCF_000671375.1 Centruroides sculpturatus | reverse complement strand
AATTCGAACAAAACATTCGAAATAGAAAGCCACTTTCAACTACTTTTAGCCTCATATCTCCCGCACCCTTATAGCTATCGAGACGCAACCACCCCTATGCACGAATGGAGACTTGGGGCTACCACCACATACAAACACCATTCACGTGCGATGTGTAGTTTTGGCAAAAAAAGTGAAATATAGGGACATACATGTTCATTTTTATATATATATATATAGATATGGAGTTGGTTTGTTATTCAGTAATTTTGAAGACAATTTTGAAATATAGATTGCAAATCACAATTTCTAACCTGATTACTGGTATTAATGAACACCCTCGAGTACACTTAATGAACCTTTATCTCTGGTAATGCTTAAATTTTGGGAACAAATGTTTTCGGCCTCACCCGCGATCTAAAAAAACCTAAAAAAAGTCGTTCTAAGTTTGGAATTCCATTTTCATTTAACCTGAAGCAGACCTCGGGTGAGGCCGAAGATGTTTGTTCCCAAAATTTAAGCATTATCAGAGATAAAGGTTCATTAAGTGTGCTCGAGGGTGTTCACAGATTGCAAACACTGATAATTGTTATACAGTCAACCCCCCCTATAACACTGTTGATAATTCCATTTTATATGAATTCCATGTTGTACGAGTCACTTAGATTTTACAAATATGTGAGCCGTTCACAGCCCGGCACATGTATTTGTAAAATCTAAGTGACTTGTACAACGTGGAATTCATATAAAACAGAATTATCAACAGTGTTATAGGGGGTCAACTGTAATTAAGTTGTTTTGTAAATACAGAGTCTTCCAAAAAAACATGCTACTATTTTAAATTATTGTAATTATTATTATCCGAGAAGTATGTGATGTATAGCAATCAATATAGTAACCATCTGACTTTCATTCCCCATCTGTATTCAAACATCTAATCATCTATTACCTGTAGAAAGTGCCATAAATGAAAATGGCAACTCCTTAATACAGAAAACATTTTGTGTTTTGTGAAAGCAAAACTTATCGTAAAAGGTCTGAATAACTCATTATCATGTAACACGAGAAATATGCAAATGTAGAATTCTGCCTGCCACAGGAGGAGTGACAATGGATATGCCATAGTGAGTGTAAGAAAAATTTGTGTCCAATGTTTTAATGTACATTATGATGTTCTCAGATAATAATTTACACAATTACAATAATTTAGAATGGTAGCATTCTTTTTGGAAGTCCCTGTATAGTAAATGAATTTAAAATCAATATCAAATCTATGAACAAAATAACCATGTTTATTTGTTAAAAATTATTTTTTGATAATTCTAATATTCTTGAAATTAATCCATTCTAAGTAGCTAATATTAAAGTGTTTCAAGGTAATAAATGTGATTTAAAAATTTTAAAATTTGTGTCTAAATAATGCATACAAGATAATGGAAAAATTAAGATATAAAATAAATTAGATTAAACTGATTAAATTAAATTATAATAATGATAAAATTTAATTTAAAAAAGTTTAAATCTTAATTCTTTGTTTAGCAGCTGTCGATGAATCGGATAATGAAATATCTGATTCATTGTCAGCTGTCAATGACATCACACACCCACCAATATCCAACACACTCACCAATAAAAAAACAATTAAGTGAAAAGAAACAAAATGAAACTTTGTGTAAATGTAATGACAACAGTAATAAATGATTATTAGCACAATATTATAGCAAAGGGACGATTTTCTTAAATAACAGCACAAATTAAAACACTTTTAGTACTTCATAGGACCTCCTCTTACCTAGATATGACAATGTGGTCAGATACGGCAGCTTATAGATACTATATACTATCTTGCAATAGATTCGCCCGCAGATATTGCAACTGCTGCCCCAGATCCTTCATATTCATAGATAGCAGAAATTGGCATTTCATCTGGTTCCATAAACATTTGATTGGTGACAGTCTGGAAACCAGGCAGGCTAAGGAGTGTGGCAATGTGACATTCCTTAAAAAATTCAAGCTGTACAGCCAAGTATTATCTTGCTGGAAAATGACTGTTTGCAGCCTTGCCATGAAGGCAATACATGTGTCAGAGATGTTCCTTGCATAACTACTAGGGGTAACTGTCATACGAAACGTTCTGCAGATCAGCACACCAGTAGTGGGAATGGTGCACCACTCAACAGTAAAGACAGGATAGCTGAATGCTGAATTTTGCAGTAATTGGATATTTCTATCTGAATGAGTAACTGTTTTTTTTTTAATCGCAATCTGAATTTTTACAGAAAGATTACTTATAGAAGATTTATTAAAAATATTTATAAATCAATTTAAATTCAAATTATTATCTTCATACGATACAATAAGGTATAATGAAACAAGAACAATTTTTTTATTAAAAGAATGCGTGATAAAAGCACAATATAATTAGGAGCTATCTTTATTTTATTATTTTAATATTCAATGTTTTAATTTTAGTGTCTTTAGTGTCCATTGTACATAAGAGTCATTTAATTGATATAATTCACATCAATACTTGAATGTTTTTTTAAATGCATTTGCACAAAATATTTTTACTTACCTACACAAACACAGCATTCTGAATAGAGATAATCAAGACAATGGAAACAATCTCGACTACAGGTAGCATTTTTATTATCGCACTTGCACGATTGCGTCAGCATGCATTTACTAACAATGGAAGCGCAGACGGCTTCGTTACATCCAGGTTTTTCTTCTTGCACATACAATGGAATAAATCCACAAAACAGAAATACTGCTACCCACTTCATGCCTGGAAAATTTATAAAAGAATAAATTATATGTTTCTTACATTCATAAATTATGTTTCTATCTAATTAACATTTAATTTATACAATTATTATTACAATGATCATAAAACTTAAGTATCTTAGTGATAACCTCCAAGAGCTAGTCACGACGTTAAATGTCTTCAATGTCAATAAAATGTGTGTTATTCACTTACAATCTTAATTTAGGGAATAAAAATAGACATAAAATGGCAAATCAGGCAAATAGGAATACAATTAATAACCGCAATGCTACTAGATGCCAAAAAAACTAACGAATGTCAATGACATTGTGAGTCAGTGCATTGTCAAGCAAGAGCAGCCAACTGTTTTATTTCAAGTATTGTGGGAAAACACTTCAAAACTTCCAATTATTAGTTTCTATCAACAGCTAAACAGTGAAAGTGCTGACCAAATACATAAAACTAGTCTTTTATCAATAATTAAATCAGACCGCAAAATTTTACAACAGCAAACTGTATAATAAAAAGTTTTAAAACTACATAAATTTATAATGGTTATTAAATACTTTTAAAATATAAATTACATTTAATATAGATATGGAGTTGGTTTGTTATTCAGTAATTTTGAAGACAATTTTGAAATATAGATTGCAAATCACAATTTCTAACCTGATTACTGGTATTAATGAACACCCTCGAGTACACTTAATGAACCTTTATCTCTGGTAATGCTTAAATTTTGGGAACAAATGTTTTCGGCCTCACCCGCGATCTAAAAAAACCTAAAAAAAGTCGTTCTAAGTTTGGAATTCCATTTTCATTTAACCTGAAGCAGACCTCGGGTGAGGCCGAAGATGTTTGTTCCCAAAATTTAAGCATTATCAGAGATAAAGGTTCATTAAGTGTGCTCGAGGGTGTTCACAGATTGCAAACACTGATAATTGTTATACAGTCAACCCCCCCTATAACACTGTTGATAATTCCATTTTATATGAATTCCATGTTGTACGAGTCACTTAGATTTTACAAATATGTGAGCCGTTCACAGCCCGGCACATGTATTTGTAAAATCTAAGTGACTTGTACAANATATACGTATTTTGGAAATGTTGAGTCGGATTAGTCTAGAATCGATTAATTTTATGGAAGAAAATCTTTCAAACAGCTGTAGTCCGTAAACTTGATACGTGTCGAGTTGTGATTGGAAGGATTCGTAAGAAATCGGATTCCTAAAGAATGGAACGTATCTCTATCTTATAGGGGGGTCAACTGTAATTTAGATCCGACTAATGATTATTTTGACTGTCTTGGGATTTTAAAACTCAAAATTATACTTTTATTAAATTGTATTTGATGATTCTGAAAGTTGGCAGAGATACTGAATGTTTTGATGCTACCATCATCTAAATATTAAAAGTGTCAGCAACTGCTAAGTTGACAGTGTTAAGACAGTTACTTGTAACTCAAATCCATCATTTGGCAGCTGCTGTTTTCTATCTTAACATGATTTATTATATAATTTAAGAAATTCCTTACCTGGAGAAAGTGTGACATGTTCATTTCCCACAGACGTAACAAGTGAAAAATGCACTGGAAAAGTATAAGATATCCATCGCGAATGAGGATCCTTTTCCTCTGTCAATGCAATAAACAGCTCGGGAACAGGTTCCGAAAATTCCTCAACGTGAGATTTTTGACCCAATTCCGTATCAGTCAAATTTGGTTTTGGACACATATCTAGTTAAGTAAACGTAATAAATTTATTTAAGACTTTATGCTTACATTTAGTAAACTATAAGGTTCTATCAATGCATTAATATCACCGAAAATAGTTACGCAGAATTAAGAAATTTTAATTTAGAAAATATTTGAGAAATTCTTTCAAATTACAGATTTAAAAAATATATATAATCTGTTACCAAATAGAAAAGAAAAGAAATCTTAAAGGTATGAATCTAAATGCATGAAAATTCTTTTTAATTGAAAATTATGTTTTAATAAAGGAAAAACTTAGATTGAAAAATTTATTTCAATATTCATTGCTTAAATATGCAAGAAAAAGCTGAGAAATTAATTTATCCTGAACATTTCGAGATTTTTTTCTTTCTTCATAGAATTTCAAATATATTAAACTGTTCTATAAAATTCTTATAATCATAATAATTAAACTCAGTTATTTATCCTATTTTATTTTATATTTTTGTCTTGTGAACATGAAAAGGGTCTTTTTTATGCCCATTATGAGTTAAATCTGATGACTAATGTATCAGAGTCTTGGCTAATTTTCTATAATCTGGACTTAAATGTTTAGTTTGACCAATAGCAGGTCCAAAAAAAAATGACAGAAGGAGCAACATGCAATACAGTAATACCTCGACTTACGCAAACCCGGAGTTACGCAATTTTCAATCTCGTCGATTCATCTTTTGTTTGAGCGCCACGCAACTCTTGATTACTCACTCTCCACACACCATAATTCAGCTTACATGTTCGGACGTGTCGCGTGGAATCAACACATAGCTACAATTTATTTTTTTCTGTCTTTGTTATATCTACGGAAACTCAAGAGACAATATGTGGTGATTTCTTGTAACCGTGAACGAATCAAAAGACGAGATAAGATTAACGAGAACATTTATTAGCTTACATACATCCGATTTGGATTTTATACAAATTGTGAAATTATACCCCGACTTACGCAAATTCGACTTACACAGTTATCACTCGGTCCCACCTATCGCATAAGTTCGGGGTATTACTGTACAAATAATTACAGTTGGCCATGTATCTTCAGGTTCCATATGCATGGATTCAACCAACCACATATAAAAACTATTAAAAAATTCCAGAAAGTTCCAAAAACATGAACTCGCTTATGCTTTAAATAATCTGTTTTATTCTATGCATTTCTCTTTTAGGTCATTAAACAAAATCAATCTTTAAATGTTGAAAGAAAGAAAATATTATGTTGTTGCTGATCTGTACTATGTAATTACGGCCTATGATTAGTGTTGCCACCTGTCTGGTTTTTAATTCATTGTCCGGTTAACTATTCATTTTGTCCGGGATTTCGTATAAATTGTGAAATTATGATGAAACAAAGTACTAGCAAATATTTTTATAAATTTACTTTATTTTAACAGTGAAAGACTTCACACTTTCACCAGAACTTAATTCGCCATCTTATGCCAACATATGTCACAACCTATCGGTTTCTTTTCTTTTTTTTTTTTTTCTTTCTTCTCAGCTCTTTAAAGCTAAGTTATTTCATTTCTTAATTTTAATTGCTCCTACACAAGTCCCTAACTGGTTTAGAACTGGCATGCACAATATTCTTCGCATGGTAAAATAACATTGCGCATGTGTCAGGGACTTCTGTTCGAACAAACCTGACCTGCCATCCGGGTCAGCAATTTTGAAAAAGTGGCAACACTACCTATGATGGCATCTGTCCTGAACACATACAGACTTTTTCTTATTATTTTCTAAACAGTTTAATAAATATTTACATAGTATTCATATTATTTTAGGTATTATATGTAATCTAAATATGATTTAAAGCATATGCATAGGTTATATATAAATACTACACCTTTTATACAAGATAATTGGGTTTTGATATCAGCAGGAGGTCCTGAAATCAATCCCTTGATAACAAGGGATAACAAAGGATGACTGTTTATAGCTATTTTGCATCCTTCTAAAAGTTTTCATATCTCTATATGGACCAATTACACAGGTCTGCAAAAAAAATTTTTTCCAGCTGCATGGAATATTTTTGCTAAATTATATGTTTTAAATATCACAGATTCTAAAAATAACTTCCGTTACATCTCATCGCGTAAACGTTTTTAGCAAAATAAAAACAAATTTTTGATAAAAACTCTTTTTAAGTTTGGGTGTGGTGTAAAGTTAAAGTTTATAACCATTAAAATAAAATACTCCCAAATATTTTTATAAATTTATTTTGTATCATCATAATTTCACAATTTCTACGAAAACAGAACAAATTAATAAGTAATCCGGACTGTGAATTTAAATACTGGCTTGTCCGAGTGAAAACCGGCCTGGTGGCAACACTAATGATGCCATTGATTGCAGAAATTGCATTTTTGCAATCAAATACAAATCTAGATGTTACATAAGTTAATTGATTGCCAAGTCCTTTATATTGTGAAGTTTAGAAGTAAATATTTCACAAAGTTAATTGCATGAGTTAACTTTGGTATTAATTACATTATTACTAGCTGAATACAAGAAATATCAAAATTATTTACATGATTTTTTTCAAGATATAAATACTTGTAATGAATGTAATAACTGTAAAGGCTAAAATATAAGACCTGTTAGAGTATATAAACTCAAACGCATTTTGTTTCTAAGTAAAATCAAAAAAATGATGTTATAAAGTAGAACCTTGTAATTTCATTTGTACTAAGTTAGCATGAAATAAGTTTTTCTCCTGTAGCAAGGCTTGCACTTATTACAATACATTTTTAAATAATATTTTATTTCTAATAATGTATTATAAATAAAATATTATTTATTTATTGCTTACATATATATAACTAGAGCATATGCTTATATATATAAGCATATGTTCTACTCTGAATCTTTGTGCATATTTAACTAACAAACCACCTGATAAGAAGGACAACTGTACAAACAAACCAACTTTGATGAATGAGTGAGTAAATATAATAAGTATGGCTATTACTTGTGGATATTTTGTCACATTTGGTTTAGTCATATTATTCATTTAAAAATACAATACAATATCAATTATGTGTACAATACAATACTGATTTTACTGATAATAAATTTGACATTTTTCTGTTTCAGATTTGTAAATTTATGTATAAAAGTTTTGCGTATTGAGCTGTTTATTCTGAAACTCGAGGCAAGAAATATTTCGAAATTTCCCGAGAATTTAGTCCTGAAAATTCTCCGGAAGTTCGAGTCATATCTCTGGAAACATGACATGAATTCGAACACAGATCTGTTAGAGGAGCAGATACAAGTTAGCCACTTTCGGCTAAATAAAGTTTATTAGCAATGCTTTTTTCATTATACGTAATCTTAAATTTCAACTTTAATAACAGCATCTAGATTTACAATGCTCTTAAAAAGTTAATTTGAAGAAAGCTGTATTACTGTTACATTAAAATTAAACAACAGCTGAATACAACAACATTTTTATGTTATAATCAATATTACCATATAAACTGTGCTATTTTATTATAATGTTTCGATAGTTATGATAAAACAATTAACTAAAGATGCTAGCAAATGTTATATTTCTGGTTGCCATGATTGCAAAACTCTTCTCAAACAAATCGGCATATTGAAATTTTCAGAAGATGAATAAAGAGTTAGAAAATATTTACAATTTTATTAGAAATTGTAAATTAATTTTTATTTATAATATCGGTAAAATGTTAAAGTATAGTGTTGTTCATTTAGAAGTACCGTAATTAAGTGGTAGTAAATGAGCCAGAAAAGGTTTAGAGCCCTTTGATTTTCAAAGTTTATTCCAATAAAATCATAGTTTACTTATATCATTTAAGCATAGTTAATTTGACACTTAAATACAAGTTTTAATATTTAAGATGTACAGAGATTTTCAGTCGTAATTAATATTTCTAAAAAATAAGTCAATTATAAGATAATTTATATAAATTTAGATTATGAACAGCCAAATGTCAACTGACAAGTTTAATAGTTGCAATTAATTACTGATTAATAAAAAATGTTGGATTTGAGCCAGAATGGTTGTGGCAATCTGTTATACAGCTAACGGCATAATTGCTTTTCCTTTGTCAAATTACCGAATCAGAGTTCTTTAGATTCAACATTATAAGAAGAAATTCAAATTTATACAGACTACTCAACTACTTTAAACTAATCCGTACGGATGATTTAGCATTATTACATATGACGTGTCATCTCTGATGTAAGCATTTATTAGCAAAATAATCAGAAGGTAAAATAAATTTGTGACATCAAGACTAAAAATCTATTAATAATTCAAAATCATTTTTTCATCGTTAATTTGATAAAATAAAAAATTGTTAATTGAGATTCAGCTGGTGATGAAATTCCTTTCAATGCTTTTTTAAAATTATTGTCTAATTTTTTCTATCAGGCTACATGTTAAATTTAAGCTATTAAGTAACTTTAATAACTTAAATTTAGTCTATAATCTAATAAAATTTTAGTAGGAATAACTTAGAAATAAAAATTTAACCTTAATCAGGTAAAAATCCATTAGTAATTTTCTTAATAAAACAATAAATATTTGCCAATTAATTTATTTTCAATTTATTTATGAAATTAGTTTTAGTTCAACTGATTATTTCATTTCAAAAACTTTTAGAATATGTATTTTGATTTCTTTCTTTTGGAAACGTTTGTGACATTTGAAGTGAAATATATTATTTTGCAATGTAATGGTGAAGAAACATTACCTTTCTGCTTACAGGAGTAAAATATCATTAAAATATCATTTCTTTTCTGTAATAAACTAAGTGCTTTTGGATGTACCAGTACCTGTCCATCATGAAAGTCAAAAACCTCAAATTTCCTGGAATTCTGGTTTTTGATTCCGGAGATGGATAGAAAATGTCTGAAAGCAGTCTGTTATAAGTAAGAAAAAACATTTTAAAGACTCCTGTAAGCAGAAATGTAACATTTTATTTATGACTAGCTGCAAGATCCTGCTTCGCTGGGTTTTTATTTGTATGTAATAGTATAGTTTTTTTATATATATAAAAGACTGTTTTTCTAAGTAATCTAGAATCTAGCTGCAAGGACCTGCTTCGCTTGGCAAAAAGTAACGATAGTAAAGATTAAGATAATTACATTATAGCTAATCTTACCCGTTTTCACAGAATGCAAGAATTAAGTCCCCCGTTTCCAGACTAATTAGAGAATTTTTACGTTTAGTCAACCGAACAAATTTCAACGTTTCTGGAACGCTTTCAATCGTTCTATAATCGAACCAATTCGAATTTTATGTTCAAATTTAATTCGAACAAATTCGAAAAAATCGAACAAAACATTCGAAATAGACAGCCACTTTCAACTACTTTTAGCCTCATATCTCCCGCACCCTTATAGCTATCGAGACGCAACCACCCCTATGCACGAATGGAGACTTGGGGCTACCACCACATACAAACACCATTCACGTGCGATGTGTAGTTTTGGCAAAAAAAGTGAAATATAGGGACATACATGTTCATTTTTATATATATATATATAGATATGGAGTTGGTTTGTTATTCAGTAATTTTGAAGACAATTTTGAAATATAGATTGCAAATCACAATTTCTAACCTGATTACTGGTATTAATGAACACCCTCGAGTACACTTAATGAACCTTTATCTCTGGTAATGCTTAAATTTTGGGAACAAATGTTTTCGGCCTCACCCGCGATCTAAAAAAACCTAAAAAAAGTCGTTCTAAGTTTGGAATTCCATTTTCATTTAACCTGAAGCAGACCTCGGGTGAGGCCGAAGATGTTTGTTCCCAAAATTTAAGCATTATCAGAGATAAAGGTTCATTAAGTGTGCTCGAGGGTGTTCACAGATTGCAAACACTGATAATTGTTATACAGTCAACCCCCCCTATAACACTGTTGATAATTCCATTTTATATGAATTCCATGTTGTACGAGTCACTTAGATTTTACAAATATGTGAGCCGTTCACAGCCCGGCACATGTATTTGTAAAATCTAAGTGACTTGTACAACGTGGAATTCATATAAAACAGAATTATCAACAGTGTTATAGGGGGTCAACTGTAATTAAGTTGTTTTGTAAATACAGAGTCTTCCAAAAAAACATGCTACTATTTTAAATTATTGTAATTATTATTATCCGAGAAGTATGTGATGTATAGCAATCAATATAGTAACCATCTGACTTTCATTCCCCATCTGTATTCAAACATCTAATCATCTATTACCTGTAGAAAGTGCCATAAATGAAAATGGCAACTCCTTAATACAGAAAACATTTTGTGTTTTGTGAAAGCAAAACTTATCGTAAAAGGTCTGAATAACTCATTATCATGTAACACGAGAAATATGCAAATGTAGAATTCTGCCTGCCACAGGAGGAGTGACAATGGATATGCCATAGTGAGTGTAAGAAAAATTTGTGTCCAATGTTTTAATGTACATTATGATGTTCTCAGATAATAATTTACACAATTACAATAATTTAGAATGGTAGCATTCTTTTTGGAAGTCCCTGTATAGTAAATGAATTTAAAATCAATATCAAATCTATGAACAAAATAACCATGTTTATTTGTTAAAAATTATTTTTTGATAATTCTAATATTCTTGAAATTAATCCATTCTAAGTAGCTAATATTAAAGTGTTTCAAGGTAATAAATGTGATTTAAAAATTTTAAAATTTGTGTCTAAATAATGCATACAAGATAATGGAAAAATTAAGATATAAAATAAATTAGATTAAACTGATTAAATTAAATTATAATAATGATAAAATTTAATTTAAAAAAGTTTAAATCTTAATTCTTTGTTTAGCAGCTGTCGATGAATCGGATAATGAAATATCTGATTCATTGTCAGCTGTCAATGACATCACACACCCACCAATATCCAACACACTCACCAATAAAAAAACAATTAAGTGAAAAGAAACAAAATGAAACTTTGTGTAAATGTAATGACAACAGTAATAAATGATTATTAGCACAATATTATAGCAAAGGGACGATTTTCTTAAATAACAGCACAAATTAAAACACTTTTAGTACTTCATAGGACCTCCTCTTACCTAGATATGACAATGTGGTCAGATACGGCAGCTTATAGATACTATATACTATCTTGCAATAGATTCGCCCGCAGATATTGCAACTGCTGCCCCAGATCCTTCATATTCATAGATAGCAGAAATTGGCATTTCATCTGGTTCCATAAACATTTGATTGGTGACAGTCTGGAAACCAGGCAGGCTAAGGAGTGTGGCAATGTGACATTCCTTAAAAAATTCAAGCTGTACAGCCAAGTATTATCTTGCTGGAAAATGACTGTTTGCAGCCTTGCCATGAAGGCAATACATGTGTCAGAGATGTTCCTTGCATAACTACTAGGGGTAACTGTCATACGAAACGTTCTGCAGATCAGCACACCAGTAGTGGGAATGGTGCACCACTCAACAGTAAAGACAGGATAGCTGAATGCTGAATTTTGCAGTAATTGGATATTTCTATCTGAATGAGTAACTGTTTTTTTTTTAATCGCAATCTGAATTTTTACAGAAAGATTACTTATAGAAGATGTATTAAAAATATTTATAAATCAATTTAAATTCAAATTATTATCTTCATACGATACAATAAGGTATAATGGAACAAGAATAATTTTTTTATTAAAAGAATGTGTGATAAAAGCACAATATAATTAGGAGCTATCTTTATTTTATTATTTTAATATTCAATGTTTTAATTTTAGTGTCTTTAGTGTCCATTGTACATAAGAGTCATTTAATTGATATAATTCACATCAATACTTGAATGTTTTTTTAAATGCATTTGCACAAAATATTTTTACTTACCTACACAAACACAGCATTCTGAATAGAGATAATCAAGACAATGGAAACAATCTCGACTACAGGTAGCATTTTTATTATCGCACTTGCACGATTGCGTCAGCATGCATTTACTAACAATGGAAGCGCAGACGGCTTCGTTACATCCAGGTTTTTCTTCTTGCACATACAATGGAATAAATCCACAAAACAGAAATACTGCTACCCACTTCATGCCTGGAAAATTTATAAAAGAATAAATTATATGTTTCTTACATTCATAAATTATGTTTCTATCTAATTAACATTTAATTTATACAATTATTATTACAATGATCATAAAACTTAAGTATCTTAGTGATAACCTCCAAGAGCTAGTCACGACGTTAAATGTCTTCAATGTCAATAAAATGTGTGTTATTCACTTACAATCTTAATTTAGGGAATAAAAATAGACATAAAATGGCAAATCAGGCAAATAGGAATACAATTAATAACCGCAATGCTACTAGATGCCAAAAAAACTAACGAATGTCAATGACATTGTGAGTCAGTGCATTGTCAAGCAAGAGCAGCCAACTGTTTTATTTCAAGTATTGTGGGAAAACACTTCAAAACTTCCAATTATTAGTTTCTATCAACAGCTAAACAGTGAAAGTGCTGACCAAATACATAAAACTAGTCTTTTATCAATAATTAAATCAGACCGCAAAATTTTACAACAGCAAACTGTATAATAAAAAGTTTTAAAACTACATAAATTTATAATGGTTATTAAATACTTTTAAAATATAAATTACATTTAACAGGAGAATCCACAGAAAATTTTCCAGGTGGAAAGCTTAGAGACAAATAATTACATCAATAGACTTTTATTTAATTATTTAATATTTTAAAGTGTTTTATCCACAAGTATATTATAGAATACACAAAAAGACAAACAGTCCCACGGTCAAGGGTGTAAGGTTACATATCTCGATCACTTTTATGATTATAATTTGTGGAATTTTTTACTCAATCTCCGTTTGATCCCCTCTTCAGACCCCACGATATTAAGTAATATTTAAAAAAAAGGTCATATTAAATGTAATTTTTGTAAATCTATTTTATATCTTATAATTATGTTACTTTACTGCTTAAATTCATTAAATTCAACTGTTTAATGTTTCAATTTTATGCAATATTTATTAGTTATTAAACAGAGTAATTTGCATTCATTATAACTAAAACATTTATAGCATATATTTATCAAAAAGTATGATTAATACAAATTGTCAATTAATAATTAATTTATTTATTATATTTCTTAATATATAAAATAATTTTTTTTTAGTTTGATATACTTTGGATGACTAAGACAAAACTTTTCTCACTTGTTTCTAGCCATTTATAGAGTACAAATGTTTTCGGCCTTCTTCGGGTATACTGTCTAAGAAGGCCGAAAACGTTCGTACTCGTGTATAAACGGCTAGAAACAAGTGAGAAAGGTTTTGTCTCGTCATTTTAAATAGTTCTAGTTCCAAATGCACAAAAGTATACTTTGGATGCCAAATACTTTATATTTACCATACAGATATGAACCAGAAGTCCCATAAGGTTATAACAAAGCTGAAAAATTTGTAGTTTCTTGTACCTTTTCTGTGTTTAGATATGCTCAGATACAAAAATACTTGTTATTATTTTACATAAAGGCTAAACTTTATAGGTTTGCTACATGCGCACAGCTACGAACAGTGATTCTGATTTCCTAACCAGACTTTCGTCTCTTAAAACATTGAAAATATAATCAAATAATAAAAAATAAGTTACTAAAATGTATAAAAGAAATAAAAAATGTAAAATAATAAATTTTCCATTCTTCTAAAGCAACAATTAGACTTTGTGAATGTTTGAACTCCTTCAATCACTCTCACACACTAATAAACAATGGCAGTCCCTTATATTTACCTTTATTAAATTTTTAATGGTATTTTATTTAATGTAAAGTAATTTTATCATGTAATATTTCCTATTTTTAAATTTTCCATAGTTATTTTTATTTTATTTATTAAAAAAATAGGTAAATTTAAGATATAAATTTTAATTTTCAAATAAGAAGTTACCCTATTAAATAAATATATCGCACAAAATTAATCTCGTATGATTAAATAATTTGTATCTTGAATGATTACATAATGATAATCTTTCATATGCTATCTTTGACAGGAAAATATCACACATCAAGATAGCTGATAGGCTGTGCTGATAATTTTCTATCACTCACTCTATCTCTCTCGGCTATTATTAATATTTCATTAAAAAGTAAATATTGTAGCTAATATGTATTTTGTTTTTTATTCCGTTTACATGTTGTTATAATTACAATTCTTTTGTTTTCGTGTGAACATTAACAGCGCAAAAATGTCACAGGCTTCTGCAGAAGAATTATTGTTAGTAACCAAGTTTATATTTAAGTTACTGCATACAAAGTTCATAATATTTGAAAATTATTTTTTTCCTTGCCAATGTGTTATTAATCAACTAGTCCCACACATACACCTGAGGTGCAGCTGGTGTGGTATGCCAGGGCAGCTGGTGCAAACCCTGACACTGTACCAGCTGCACTTAGTTAGATCCTGCTACTAGTGTAGAATACATTAACATAAATATTGTGGTTCAAATGCCAAAAATGATTTCTATCATTTCAGAATTGGTATAGAGTGTATTTATTTAGTTTATTATTATCAATATTACTATGTACAAGCCTGTCAATATAAGCTTACATGTTAGTTGTATTAAAAACCGTTTTTGTAAATGTAAGTAAATTCAATAATAATAATATTAATGAGTACATCTGACATACCGTTAAAATAATTGATGTTTCCATCAAAATATAAGAAGGAAGAATACGACGGATGGTCGCATCACAAAAAAAAAGGAGGAAAGTTATCTCGGGATGTAAGTCACAATCACGGAGACCGTAAGAAATGAAACAGAGAAGCCAAGGAAGGGATGGATGTAGATGACGATATAATGAAAGAAAAAGAGGAAAGATATGGCCACGAATCAAACACAGTAAAGGAAATTCATCAAAAATAGCAATCCCGTGTACAGTGAAACAAGCTACAGAGTTAGAACAGTTTTTGGAAGCAGTCAACTCTGCATATTCATAAAACCACAGTTTGAGGAGTATCTTTGTTTTAGATTAAACGTTTTTGACACATTAAAGGCTCGTCATCAGATCCAACTTAAACAACATTAAGTTTAAGAATATCTTGTATCTTGATTTTTGTTAAATGTAAACTGCTTAGTGTTTTTTATTCTGATGACTAAATAAAAAAATTCAATATTCCATACCATATAAAATACTGTACTACTGGCATGATCAAGTTATTAAAACTTAATATAATCTTTTTAATAAATTGCATGTATACAATAATTTAAATAATCACATTTTAAATTTTATTGCTATAGACCTTCAACCTTTCCCTCATTTTAGACTGATAAAATTACGAATATTTTACACGAACCAGTAATTATATGCAAGTATGAATTATGCTTATTTATGCTTATCTAGAGATCTAAATTATTATGTAAATCTCATCCATAATCAACTGCTCTAGCGTCAGTACAGTAAAATATTTTTCTGTGGACCAATAGTTGAAAAACACTGTTGTAGACCAGTGGTTCTCAACGTTTCTTATGTCGCACACTCCTAAAAATCCACACTCCGATGGACTGTGAACCCTTACAGAGTTCTGTGGACTCATACGGGTCTGCAGACCACCGGTTGAGAAATGTAGCTATAGATCATAGATAAGCATTATTTTTCTATAGTTTATTTTCTTAAATATAAATTTCATACATTAATTATTACTAATTTTTTTATATTTAAAGTTTATAAATCTTATTTTATGAATTACACCAATTTATACAGTATGGTTCTGTTTGTTTGTTTGTTTAATTATGGCAATGCAACACTTGGGCAATCTGCCTAGGGGGATGCATTCCGGGAGGTCTTTTAAAGCCCCTATTTAGGCGTTACAGACATAAAGAAAACCCAGAAAACTCCACGTGGCCAGTCCATCCGAGCAAAGCAAGAACCCGCGACCGAACTCCCAGCGTTCGGGGAACGAAGACCGCTCGGTCACCAGCGGGTCCCCGGTACGATTCCGACAAGCGGCTCGGATAAGATCGATGCATTAAAATTACTTTCACGACTCCTACACACAAAATGTTTGATTTATTCGGCAATTAGTAAATCGCAAATTTTTATGTATTTTAAATTTATAGGTAAAGAGGGGGTCCTTTCTGCCCCCAAATATACCTGTTTTCAATTATTAAGCCAAATACATCAACAGAATCCATAAGTTTGATGTAATGTATCAAAGTTATGGACTCTGTTTAATGCCCCCATAGATCATAAGTAAACACCACACGTATACGATCAATATGGGAAGCCAGCATTCATATCATTCCAGGGTGGGGGAGTTTGAAAGATAAACAAGAGAATGAATGGAATTCCGAAATGTATACAAAAATATTACGGTCAAGAATCGATTCTTATCATCCCCAGAAACGAATTAATTAATGAAAATTCGCGATCCCCTTTCACAAATATTTAGGCTAATTAACGCTTTAAGCGATTGTCCCACTAACTTTAAATCTCTTTGATTGACAAACGTAACACTACATGCAAATAGAAACTGAACACTTTCTCCAACAATTGACTGATCGATTTCTTATTGTTGCACGTGACATCTCTTCACACCTTTCAATAGAACGAAAACTTCGAGTAAAAGGAGGAAAATTACCTGAAAGTTAATTGAGCGCTTTCTACGCACATGCACGGTTAATGGAGAGGACGAGGATAGTCGCTGGTGACGTCACAAGTGGGTATGTTTTCGGCGCCCGATTGGCCGAAGCCGGTGTTATTTCCTTCCGGCAAAAACAGCGGTATGCACGATATCAGATGGCGTTATGTAATTTTTTTAAAATCGGATCATTAAGAGGGTATCAATTCTTTCCTAAAGCAGGAAATTGCCAGTCTTCTATCTACTTTTTCCAACGTGAATGAATCACTATGTAAAAATGCAGGCTACATAAAATGCACGTGAATCTCTCTATACTAGCAGCTATCAAACAGTGGTACGCGTACCACTGGAGGTAAGCGAGAAGGATCAAGGAGTCGCGAGTAAAAAACAAAGGTTGAGAATCGCTGCTTTATACTACTTAAAATCGCTACATGTATAGAAATGCACAGCCCTATGTAAAAATACAACTGTAACCCTATATATACCCTATGTAAACCCTTCAAGAATATGCATTGCATCCCTACGCAATGCATATTCTTGAAGGTGTGGGTACTCCTGAGTGACCGCGAGTGCCCATGCTTTGAGTTGAGAGAGATTCGAGTATTGTAAAGGCTCGTGTCTAGTAAAATTTGCCCATAAAATAAGTCAAAGACGACTCCTTTCATCTCATTAGTTAAGGTATTCATTCTGTCCAGCAGAGAATTCTTTAGAATTGCTACGAGAATGTGAGATTCCGCCCGCCTTTTCAAAATTTATATAGGCTAAACTATACTTAAATTAAAGGTATGTAGTGATTAAGAAGCGAGAATTTGACACTCGATGTAATTGAAGATGCGGAATTTTAAGAGTATGCAAATTCAATTAAGGGCACAAAGTTGACGTATTCGTAGAATGAAAGACAGTTGGCGGGAAATGATGGAATACTTTTTGGAGGATGGGCGTTTCTCGATACGCTAATAGGCTGACCAATAATCCTCCTCCTATAAATAGACGGAGATGTGCACAATGGTTGCCATAGCGACACTCTCCCTCATCCTCCCACGCAACCTTGTTGGATTAGCATCGCTGACTGTGGATATCTGCCAAAGGTTGCTCGGTTACTGACTGACAAATGTCACGCCAGGCACGCTGTACCCTGTGCGATGTCGTACATGACTTCGTATGTAAGTATTCTTCCTTTCCCTCCTATTTTTCACTCATGGGGACGAACCCACGGGGATGAATGGATCGATTTATGTCCGAAACCGTCACAAGATGGCACCGAGTGAGTCGAACCGTTACGAAATCCATCCGGAAGACCAAACACTTCAAATTTTTATATATAGGCCTGTATTCTCTCATAGATTAACTAAACATTTTGCCCATATTTAAGCTATTGCCCATAGATTCAACGCTGTTTTCTCCATTTTAAAAAATTCCTCGAGTTCTTTGGCTTTTGTCTTTGCATTCCATCAAAGTTAAGATTGCACCAAAGCGCAATCTTCAGCCCATTATATTTTTTAGCTAGCCTTTAATTCTCTTTTTAATTCTTTAAAGAAAACTTGGTCGGAATACATTCTCCTCATTGGAAATCTCGTTATAAGCCATTTGGGTGGAGCGGGCATCACACATCTGATAATGTAATCACTTCATAAAATATTTATACGTATTTAAATTTAAATCATAAAACTTTTAACTTAGTGTGCTAAAGTAATTTATTGATGTGTATCCGTAATATTTAATTCATTTTTCTTGTCGCTAATGGAAAGAAAAAGGTTGTTTTTTTTTTCTTTTTCGTCAGACTATTTTCAGCGTCGAAAGAAGTTATAAGAAAGAAAAGCAAACATCTCCTTGCGAAAGATGTTTACGACATTGGTTTATTTATTCCATCGTTTGATATGAATTATTTATTTAATTCTGATTTTTAACTCCTCCCTTTCAATATTCTACACATAAAAAAAAATCCAATTCCGTCAGAGAAACTTGGTTCTCCGTCGTTTTCGTCCATCGAGTTAACCGCAATTCTCCTCAATTTGCTTCGATTTAACTCTTTAAATGTGAAATTAAATCACTCTAAATTGTAAAATTAGTTTCATCTGTGATTTTGTAGCGTATAAAAATGAATACACCTCCGCTTTTTTATTGTTTTCTCGTGTTAAAATCTTCAGAAAACGAGCACGACTTAAGATCAAACTTTCACCTCCAAGCACTTAATTCGAGTATGCGTTATAACGATATAAAAGAATGCCATAAGACCCAGATATAGACAACTGGATAAAAGAAAACTCGTGCCCTGTACTGATGAGCGTGGTTGGGTAATTTCTATTTTCGTCTGAGACAAAACAGGAAAAATAAGCGCTTCTTTATATAATCCAAACAGTCGATCCGTGTTCATTCACTTTCCTTTTCTAATTTAGATAAAATATTAATGAATTGAATGGTATAATGTGGGTTCACCTGTAACTTACGAGTGTTACCGGCATTTATGGGTGGGTCGGGACACGAGCAAGAGCTAATTTCATCCTACATTCTCAGTTAACTTTTTTTTTCTGAACGCAAGCTGATCCCCTTCATCATTCAAGGAAAAATTTGTAAACAGCAGAGGTTAAACTTTCCAAATTTATCGTTAGCAACTCGTTCATTTATCATTGCTTCCGCTTACAGAATTAGGGCTACCTGGCACACAGAAAACAAACATTTTTTTTTCTTTTCTAAAATTGCTCATACCAGAAGATATAGAGACAGATCGAGGACGTCGCACCAAAACTTAATAACCAGTCGACCCCCCTATAGCACTGTTAATAATTCCGTTTTATATGAATTCCATGTTGTACGAGTCACTTAGATTTTACAAATACGTGTGCTGGACTGTGAACGGCTCACGTATTTGTAAAATCTAAGTGACTCGTACAACATGGAATTCATATAAAACGGAATAATCAACAGTGTTATAGGGGG